>NW_005871528.1:669820-688997 GCF_000147115.1 Myotis lucifugus | reverse complement strand
TGGGTTGCAGGTTTGATCCCTGGCCCCGGTTGGGTGCATGGGGGAGGCAACCGATCGATTAGTCTCTCTCATATTGATGCTTCTCTCTCTCCCCTCCCTCCCTTCTACTCTCGCTACAATCAATGGAAGAAATATCCTCAGATGAGGATTAACAAAAATAAACAAAATGTCACAGGCTGATGAAAGGATGCAATGAGCATCAGAACAATGCCCTGGACATCAAGCATGTCAAACTCGTGGGCCGCGGGCCTCATTTGTTTGGTGCTGGCCTTTGAGTTTGACAGGCTTGCTGTACACAGTGAGGGATCACATGGCAGCTGCTAGAGACAGAGAAGATAAGCCACACCTAGAAGCGATGCTCGGCTACTCCCAAGGAGGTGTTCTTTTTTAAAAATATATATATTTTTATTGATTTCAGAGAGGAAGGGAGAGGGGGAGAGAGAAACATCAATGATGAGAGAGAATCATCGATCGACTGCCTCCTGTACGCCCCCTACTGGGGATCGAGCCCTCAACCCAGGCATGTGCCCTTGACTGGAATTGAGCCCAGGACCCTTCAGTCCGCAGGCCGATGCTCTAGCCACTGAGCCAAACCAGCTAGGGCTCAAGGAGGTGTTCTTTACCTCTCGGCTGAGTGGCCGGGACCCTGACAGAGGCCGATGAGGCGCTGATGTCTTTGGCTGCTAGAGCATGACCGCTAAGAGCATAGACCAGCGATGGCGAACCTTCTGAGCTCGGCGTGCCAGCATTTTGAAAAAACCCTAACTTAACTCTGGTGCCGTGTCACATACAGAAATTTTTTGATATTTGCAACCATAGTAAAACCAAGACTTATATTATTGCTATTTATTTTATATATTTAAATGCCATTTAACAAAGAAAAATCAACCAAAAAAATGAGTTCGTGTGTCACCTCTGACACGTGTCATAGGTTCGCCATCACTGTCCTAGAGTGACTGAGAGAATGAGATGGGAACACGGTAAGGTTCTTAGGACTTCACTGGCACATGGTGGACACTGATCAGCATTCTCTATCCTGAATGACCCTGCCCAGCCAGGAGGGTGGTGTCAGAGTCCCATGTGAAGGTGAGAGAGGTGTTTCCTGGAGGAAAATGCTTCCCTGTCCTGGGCCCCTTTGCTCACAGGCACTTTGAGCTGAGTGACCAGAAGGACCCCCAGGAGGCGGCTAAGCTCTTCTCCGTGCCTGACTTCGTGGGGGACGCCTGCAAGGCCATAGCGTCCCGGGTGCGGGGGGCCGTGGCCTCGGTCACCTTCGATGACTTCCATAAGAACTCGGCCCGCATCATTCGCACGGCCGTCTTCGGCTTCGAGACTCTGGAACCCAAGGGGACCGATGCTGAGACTCTGCTCCAGCCCCGGGACCGGGCCATCTTCCCCCAAAATGGACTGGTGATCAGCAGCGTGGATGTGCAGTCGGTGGAGCCTGTGGACCAGAGGACCCGGGACGCCCTGCAGCGCAGCGTCCAGCTGGCCATCGAGATTACCACCAACTCCCAGGAGGCAGCTGCCAAGTGAGTGAGGGCAGCCGCCCGCAGTGCCTCCCATGGCCAGACCTCTCCAGGGGCTCCATCTCCAGTCCCCTGCTGGGCCCTGCATAACATGGCATCCCCTGATGGTCAGTCTACTGTTGTCCTATGGGGAAGACAGCATGGTCCACTTAGAGTGTGACCAGATGCCACCCTGCTCCTGTGGCTTCTCGCCTTGCTTGTGCCAGAACCAAACTCATTTCTGCGCTCTTGCAGGCGCTCTGAGTGCAGCCCTGCCCCCCCCCCCCCCACACACACACACACCTCAACTTTCAGCCTTCTCCCCAGGCTCCAGGCCCACCAGCTCCTTTCTTTGTTTTGTTTTTGTTAGTTTTAGTTTTTTAAAAATTTTTATTGTTGAGAGTATTACAGATATCTTCCCCCGCAACCCCATTGCTGGTTCCCGCCCTGCCCCGCCCCAGGCCTTCACCACCCTATTGTCTGTGTCCATAGGTAATGCATATATGCATATAAGATCTTTGGTTAATCTCTGCCCACCCCCCTCCCCCCTCCCCTCTGAGATTCATCAGTCTGTCCCATGTTTCCAGGCCTCTGGTTCTATTTTATTCATCAGTTTATTTTGTTCATTACATTTCTTGTTCATTTATTTTGAATTTTAGATTTGATTGTTGATATGTATTTATTGTCATTTTATTGTTCACATTTCCTATCTCTTCTTCCTCTTCTTAAAGAATACCCTTCAACATTTCATGTAATACTTGTTTGGTGGTAATGAACTCCTTTAGCTTTTTCTTGTCTGTGAAGCTCTTTATCTGACCTTCAATTCTATGAGAGCTTTGCTGGGTAGAGTAATCTTGGTTGTAGGTCCTTGCTTTCCATCACTTTGAATATTTCTTGCTACTTTCTTCTGGCCTGCAAAGTTTATGTTGAGAAATCAGCTGACAGTCATATGGGCACTTGCTCCCTTGTAAGTAGGTAACTGCTTTTCTCTTGCTACCTTCAAGATTCTGTCTTTAACGTTTGGCATTTTAATTATGATGTGTCTTGGTGTGGGCCTTTTTTAGGTTCCTCATGTTTGGAGCTTTCTGCACTTCCTGAACTTGTAGGTCTATTTCTTTCACCAGGTAGGGGAAGTTTTCTGTCATTATTTCTTCAAATAGGTTTTCAATATCTTGCTCTCGCTCCTCTCCTGGCACCCCCATAATGCAAATGTTGGTACACATGAAGTTGTCCCAGAGGTTCCTTACACTGTCTTCATATTTTTGGATTCTTTTTTCTTTTTGCTCTTCTGATGGGGTGTTTTTGCTTCCTTATATTCCAAATCATTGATTTGATTCTCTGAATCCTCTACTGTTGAATCCCTGTAAGTCATTTAATTAGTGTATGCTTAATTTCTGACTGGTCCTTTTTCATGTCTTTGAAATTCTCACTAAGTCCCTTGAAGCTCTCATTAAGGTCCTTGAGCATCCTTATAACCATTGTTTTGAACTCTGTATCTAGTACTTTGCTTGCTTCCATTTCACTTAGTTCTTTTTCTGGAAATTTCTTCTGTTCTTTCATTTGTGACATGTTTCTTTGTCTCCGCATTTTGGCTGCTTCCCTGTGTTTGTTTCTGTGTAGTAGGTAGAGCTGCTATGTTTCCTGGAATTGGCAGAGTGGCCTTGCGTAGTAGGTGTCCTGTAGGGCCCAGTGGCTCAGCCTCCCCAGGCGCCTGAGCTGGGCACTCTAGGTGCGCCCCTGTGTGGGCTGTGCACAGTCTTGCTGTAGTTGAGCCTTGATTGCTGTTGGCATCACACCACCAGCTCCTTTCTGCTCTTCAAATGCACGGTTGAGCTGAAGGCCTTCTGCACGGGCTGCTCCCTGTTCCCAGGGTCCGCCCCTTAGGAGTTGCAGGACAGGCCCCTCCTCGGGCCTCAGCCCGAAGGTCACCTCCTTGGAGAGCCCATGGCTCTCTACCCCAACCGCAGCGGCACCCTCTTCGCCAAGTCGCCATGGTGTCCTCACTTTCAGGGAACTGGCCATTGTCTGAAATCTTCCTCCTTTACTTGTTTCTTTCCCCCTGGACGGTAAGCTGTATGAAAGCAGGGCCTTGGTCATGACCGCATTCCCTTGAGCCCAGAATCGTGCTGGGCTGGCAGTGTGCACATAGTTCTTCTGTTTCATGTTGGGTGCCTCCCATGGGCCTGGCTCTGTCCCACGTAGATCAGTGGTGCCTGCCCTTGGAGCTCCTGTGCCAGCTCTGCCCCACACCAGCATCTTCTGTGTTCTCTCTCCCATCCAGGCATGAGGCTCAGAGACTAGAACAAGAAGCCCGTGGCCGGCTTGAGCGCCAGAAGATCTTGGACCAATCAGAAGCCGAGAAAGCTCGCAGGGAACTCTTGGAGCTGGAGGCTCTGAGGTGGGTCGATAACTAAAGGAAGTCCTGCCTGGGTAGCTCAGTTAGTTAGAGCATCGTCCCAATACGCCAAGATGGCAGGTTCCAGCTCCAGTCATGGCACATACTAGAATCAACCAACGGGTGCATAAACAAGTGGAACAATGCGGGATGTTTCTAAATATATATATGTATATATATTAAAAAAGAACTAAAAGAAAAGATGGCCTGCTGAGGATTCTGACAAAGCAGCTGGTGGGGGGAGCCAGGGGGGTCATAACATGAGGAACTGTATTTAAAGGGCCAGAAGGTTGAGAATCACTGACTAGTGAAAGTGGCTGCAGCACAAGTCAGAGCTGGAGGAGAGCAGGCAGGGCAGGGCTTCCTCTGGGTCTCGCTGACTGTGGATGTCCCCAGCACGGCCGTGGAGAGCACCGGGACCGCCAAGGCGGAGGCCGAGTCCCGCGCAGAGGCGGCACGCATCGAGGGACAGGGCTCCGTGCTGCAGGCCAAGCTGAAAGCAGAGGCCTTGGCCATCGAGACGGTGAGTGGGGGAGATGCCCCTGGAAGGGTGTGGCCTGCTGTCCCTGCAGCCGAGTGGGACACCAAGTGCCCTAATATTCAGCTCTACTCACATGTTTGTGGTTTATAAAGTCCCTTGTCCTCTGTCAATTCACTTCCTACCTGCCTGGAAGACATAGATGATTTTTTTTTTAAACTTTTTTTAAAAAATTTTTTTATTGATTTTTAACAGAGGAAAGGAGAGAGATAGAGAGTCAGAAACATCGATGAGAGAGAAACATCGATCAGCTGCCTCCTGCACATCTCCTACTGGGGATGTGCCCACAACCCAGGTACATGCCCTTGACTGGAATCAAACCCGGGACCTTTCAGTCCGCAGGCCGACGCTCTATTCACTGAGCCAAACCGGCTTCGGCCACAGATGATTATTATACTCATCCTCCGTGTGATATGCGCTCGAACATTGGGCAGTTTTGTTCCAGGTATTGCATATGTTTTACATGCATGATCTTATTTAATGTTCAGAAGCCCATGAGAGTAGGTATTATTGCATTTACAGATGAGGGGACTGAGGCTTGGATTAAGGGCCTCCCATGGGTCACTATCTAAAGGTGGCATCGTCAGGATTCACACTTAACAGACTAAGTTTACAATCTCCTTACTTCCACCCCAGTTCCCTCAGGCTTGCTGGCGAGGTGACTTGCTGGACGGTCCCTGGGGGCCCACGTGATTGAAAGAATGCTGGGTTTCCCCTTTCAGGAGGCTGAGCTCCAGCGGGTAACGAAAGTACGAGAATTAGAACTGGCCTATGCCCGGTCCCAGCTGGAGCTGGAGGTGAGCAAGGCCCAGCAGCTGGCTGAGGTGGAGGTGAAGAAGTTCAAGCAGATGACGGAGGCCCTGGGCCCCAGCACCATCAGGGACCTTGCCATTGCAGGGCCAGAGATGCAGGTGAGAGTGGGGGGAGGGGCGTGTGTGTGAGTGTGTCTTGGGACCATACTGGGAACCAAGACGTTAGAGCCGGGGAGGCAAATACAACATCTAGAGCAGCGGTTCTCAACTTGTGGGTCGCGACCCCTTTGGCGGTCGAACGACCCTTTCACAGGGGTCGCCTAAGACCATCCTGCATATCAGATATTTACATTATGATTCATAACAGTAGCAACATTACAGTTATGAAGTAGCAACGAAAATAATTTTATGGTTGGGTCACAACATGAGGAACTGTATTTAAAGGGCCAGAAGGTTGAGGGTGGAGGGGTGAGGTGAGGGAGTGGTGGAACTGTCCCTGTATCCCAGGTCCTGACCTGTATCATTTGAGTTGGTGTCATACTGGGCACTGCCGTAGACTCAGCAGTGGACCGGAGCTTCTGGGGGCAAAATAAACAGATGGGACATCCGTGTGACAAGTGCTTCAAAGAAAGTCAAGTGGGAGATACCGTGAAAGGGGAGGTGACATTTCGAATTAGTTGGTCTAAGGAAGGTCACGTGAGCACTATGCAGAGTTGACACGAGCTTCCCAGGAGAGGGTCCAAGTGCAAAGACACAGGAGAATGAAACTTGCCGCATTTAAGGACCAGAAAGGCCTGGCGAGCGAAGGGTGGAATGGTGAGCTCCTGGGGCAGCTGCAGGGAGGGGCCGGGCTTCTGTGGCCCCAGGATGAGGGCGATGCGCCCCCGGGCCCCGCTGAGGCCCCTCGCCGATCACTGACTGAGCCTATGAGGACGGCTTGGGGGGCAGTTGCAGTGTCCGATGAGTGGGTGGTAGCCGCCCCAGAGAAGCGGCCAAGGGGATGAGAGAAGGGGCCGGGGTCTGACTCTGTCTTCTCACCCTCCGGCTCCCTCCAGGTAAAACTGCTTCAGAGCCTGGGCCTGAAATCGACCCTCATCACTGACGGCTCCACTCCTATCAACCTCTTCAGCACAGCCTTGGGTCTGCTGGGGCTGGGGTCCGAGGCCCAGCCGGCAGCCAAAAAGGCGGCCATGGGTCCTGGCCCCGAAGACCACTTGCTTCTCCAGTCCTCTCAAGTTCTTGGAAGCAAGCACACTGTGCCTTAGCGCCGTACAACGTCGACAAATAAAACGTACACTTCTGGGCATTGAAACTTTTGTCTCGTCTGTGACCCGGGGGAGCTTAATGCGAAGGTGGGGGCAGGGGAGGAGGGGTAGCGAAGACCTGACATCTTGAGGTAGTTGCTAGAGACGACCCCATGTGTAATGTGGAGAGGAAACGGAGGCCGGGGAACCCTAACCCAAAGTCACACTGACAGACATGGCCCCAAAGTCACACTCTTCAGCCAGACTGTCCTTCCGGTAGCAGCTTGCCTCCGGCTGCAGGTGGGAGAGATGCCCCTGGTGGGAGGACGGGGCCTGCACTGGCAGCGTCTCTGCCGATTCCTCCAGGACCCCAGCGGCAGGTGCATGCACCCCGCCCTCAGCACGTGGGCGGCTCCTTTGGCGCCACCTGCTGGTCACACCTGTTGTCCCTGTCAGGCGGGGAGGAGAATCCTGCCCAGGGGAGGTAGGAACTGGAGTGCCTCCCTGGGTTTCCAGTGTGGGCTCTTCGAGGGCATCGCGGGAGGAGTGTCTCCTCCCCCCTCCCCCAGGACTGTTTGAGTGTGGGCACCTGTGGAGGCTGCAGGGTGACCGTCCCTTCAGCCTGGGCGGCACTGAGGAAGCAGAAGATCCCAGGGTGGAGAGACGCTTGGGTTTGCTGGCTGTGTGGCCAGAGGGGGCGAGTCAGCCTCTTGATCTCTTCCTGTCTGTGATGGGCCAGCAAGTCCCCTATTGAGCAGGGCTGCAGTTTTGTTTGTTTTTAGGGTCTTTATTCCCCCCCCGCCCCCCCCCGCATCGACTCCCCGTGGGGCCTGACCCCAGGAGCCTTGCCCCTTTCCAAGTTGAGTTGCATTTGTGTGGCCAGTGGCTCCACTCACGTCTGAGCTGGTGGAGGCCAGGGGCTCTGTTTAGCCCTCAGCACTTGGTGGAGCTGGCTCAGCCCCTTCGCCTCTGCTTCCTCCCAACTCTCCTCCACTTCCCTTGAGCGGGTGATGAATTTAAAGCTCTTCACCTGGTGCCTGGCATGTGGTAAGGGATGTCAGCACTGTTCACTGCCAGGGGCCTCGGGTGAGTGACAGCAGGCAAGGTCATGGCGGGGGCATTCCTCCTTCCATCGCAGCCACCAGCTCCCACGGCCCTCTCTACCTCCGCACCCTCAACGCCTGCCGCTTCACCCTCACCTTCCAGCAGCCAGTCCTCCAACTCAAGGCTCCGGTGACCTTGACCCTGTCCATGTCATTCCCTCACTCAAAACCTCCCTTAACGCCCCACCTCTCCCCTCCCAGGTGATACTTAGTGGGAAAGCCCCACCCCACGCTGACCAGCTGTGTGTTGCTGGAAGGGGAACACCCACATACCCACACACTGACGCATCTCACGTTAAAGTCATGGCAACAGATCTCAAGGAGGCCTAATGCCACCTCTGAACACACGTCTTGAGCTTGTGCTAGATCCCCTTCGGGACACCTCTTCACAGCCCCTCTCCTCTCAGCCTCCCCACACCCCTGCCCACTTCCTCTCACCTCTTTGGGAAAACACAAGTAACTTGGGCAGGAAGGCTGGCCCCTCCCTGCAAATCTCCGCTCTCCCTCCTATTCCCTCCTGTCGGCAGCGCCTCCCCTGGGCTCTAGGTCCCACCGACCTCAAGTCCTGAGTGCACTCCTGCGTCCATCACCTTCTCTGCCGCCAGTTCTCCTCCCCTGGGCTCTAGGTCCCACCGACCTCAAGTCCTGAGTGCACTCCTGCGTCCATCACCTTCTCTGCCGCCAGTTCCTCCTCCCCTGGATCGTTGTCACCAGCCAAACGTGCTCCACTCTCTTCCTTGTAGAACCAGAGTGAACTCTCCCTTCGCCCCACATTCCTTCCAGCTGCCACCGCCTTCACGTTCCCTTCACAGCCAAATTCCTGTTTCCATGCCTCACTCTCATTATCCCTCAAGCCACTCCAATGAGCTCTTGTCTCCGCCCCATGCTACATGGAAACAGCTGAAATCAGCATTACCGATGATGTCCCTGCCGCTAGCCCAGTGTTAGGGTCTCCTCGTCCACCCCTCTCCCACCTGGTTCCCGTGGTGCCGCCTACTCCACCTTTCCCCTCACTGGCCGCTCCCCAGTTGCCTTGGGCGGCTCCACTTCCTCTGCTCAGTCCAGATCATGAGTCACCCTGGACCCTGCTCCCTGACTCAGCCTCTTTCTCCATCTCGCCACCTCAGGTCTCACCCTGAGGTCTGGGCTGATTTCCATTGATGACTTCCTTGATGTCTCCACGTGAATCTCTAATGGCTACCAGGCTTGGCCACATGACTGGCTCTGGCCAATGAAACTCAAGGGGGAGTGACATCATCATCCTCTTTTCCCTTTTCTGTGGTGACCAGCAATATCCCATGTAGAGGCTGCTCCATCAGCCTGGGTCCCAGAGAGAAAAATGGCAAGAAGGAGAAGCCAGCTCACCCACAGTAAACATGCAGCAGGAGCAAGAAATAGTATTTGCTGTATTACATCACTGAGGTTTGGGGGGTGGGGTTAATACGGTGGTACAATCTAGCTTTCCCTGACTACTATAGGGTGTCCCAAAATTCACGCAAGATTAAATCTTGCGTGAATTTTGGGGCACCCTATACATGCAGCTCACCAAGCTGTGAGCTACTACAAGGCAGGAGAGGAAGCTGGTCTTTAAACTGTGTGCATGAGGATGGGCTCAGCATGGATGGTATGATGAAGGAGACAGGATCTACCTCAGGGACAGGAAAACGGGCCTTGATGGAAATGCAGTGGAGTTACAGCTTGCACTGGAGCCAGAGACTTTTTAAAAAAATATTTTTTATTGATTTTTTACAGAGAGGAAGGGAGAGAGATAGGGAGTTAGAAACATCAATGAGAGAGAAACATCGATCAGCTGCCTCCTGCACACCTCCTACTGGGGATGTGCCTGCAACCAAGGTACATGCCCTTGACCGGAATCGAACCTGGGACCTTTCAGTCCGCAGGCCGACGCTCTATCCACTGAGCCAAACCGGTTAGGGCTGGAGCCAGATTCTAAGTCAGTCCCTGGTACCAAATTTATCCTTGAAGGTCCCCTAAACAGCCCATCAAACACAGAACAGCACAGCCTGTTTTCCTCCAGCAGCAGAGCACATGGCTTTTCTGGGTTGAATACCAGATGGAGCAATGGAATTGTGTAAGGGCCCCTTGAAAAAGAAAATCCTGTCTTTAAAGAGCAAGATCACATTCAGCGTGGCAAGGTGTGGTTTACCAAGTCCTCTTTCTCTTCTTCCTAAGCGCATAGATCCTCTCTATTTCCCAGCATCCCTTGCATGCAGCCGTGGCCCATGACTGAGTTTGTAGCTCTTGGAACTCAAGTGGAAGTGGTATGTGCCCATTCCCTGCCTTCCCAGCAAGCAGCCTGTGCACCCTCCAGGCGCCCCCCGCCCCCCTGCTGCCCATGGGAGCAAGCTGAATGGAACCACAGGTGGCCAGCAGAGCCCCCACATCTGTGTCTGGAGAGCTGCTTCACAATTAGGAGCACCTGATTGGGGCTTAACGTACGTTAAAAATAAACTATCATGTTTGAGCCACTGTACATCTTGAGGTCAATGCAGCAGTTCAGGCCCTTTAACCATCACAGTATGAGAGGCAGGAGGAGACTCAAGACCACCTGAGGGAACCTCTCAGAGGCAGGGCCCAGTGAGTAGGCACGGTGGTTCTTCATTCAGGCTAAAAGCGTGTAGCTGAATCCAGGAAGTTATGGCTGCACTTATCCTAATCCATCCGGGCTGCTGTCACAAAGCACCACAGACTGGGTGGCGCATAAACTACAGAAACGTATTTCTCCCGGTTATGAAGGCTGCAAGTCCAGGATTAAGGCACCAGCAGGGTCACGTTCTGGTGAGGCCCCTCTTCCTATTCACAGCCAGCGCCTTCTAGCTGTGTCCTGGGGTCTCTTTTATCAGGGGCGCTAACCCCATCCATGAGGGCTTGTGACCTAATCACGTCCTAAAGGCCTCACCTCCAAACACCGTCACATAGGGCACTAGGTTTCAACTCATGAATGTTGCAAGCACACATTCAGACCATAGCAATATACTAGGATAACGTGACTCCACCACATTCCCCAGGTGACTCCAATTCAGCCGAGACTTCCCCTCCTCCAGGAGGTCCCAGGGCCACCTGGCCCGAGGCTGTACACACAGGCTCCTCCTGGCAGGTTCCTCCTGAGCTTAGTCCGGTCACTGGATATGGGACCACAGGCACCACGCTGTCCTCAGGCCTTGGCCCATATTCTATTTGAGTGGAAAATGCTCACCCTCTTGCCCAACGCTCCCTCGTCTTTTTCAGGTCAGTAGCTGGATTTACACAGACAGACTCCTGACGTTACTATAAAAGGTTAGGGCCCAAGAGCCAGGACCATCCAGGGACAGAGGGCTCGAGTGCTCATTGGCCGGAGGAGTTGACGCAGGGAGGATGAAGGTCTTCTCACACCTTGACTGACTGGGCCAGGCCAGGTAGGAGGACACTTGCAGAGCTGAAGGGGCTGCTCAGCTTGTGACAGTCTTCCTCGAGTGTAAATGTGTCCCCGTCGCCGTGCTAACACTCCTGCAAGTGCCCCCCGGAAAGTCCAGGCGACTTACTGCAGCGTTGTTCACGATGGCGCGACCTGGTTAACAAGTGATGGGATTCTACGCCACCATTAAGAAGACCACTGATTGGACTGCTGTGTGTGGCGGGTGTGAAGGCTCTGCAGCCAAGCCAGCCAGGTTGGCCTCCTTCTCAGGACCTCTTTCCTTTTTGGAAAAGGCTTGTTGTATAGCTTAGTACACACTACAGTGTAGGCATCAGTTCAAGTAGAATAATACACGTCAAAAGCACTTGGAGCAGGGGTAGCTTGTTAGCAGAACAGCATATATAAAATATTTTAAAACATATGTGTAAGGGTGAATTTAGACAGGTACACAAGCAATGAGTAGCAGCGGTCGCCTCTGGGGAGAAGTGAGCACTTAAGGTGCCAGTTGCCTTCATCACCCTTTGAAAAATTGATGTTTAGAGAGAGGGACATGGCAAGGGAGAAAGAGAAACATCCAAGTGAGAGCATGCCCCCTCCCGGGGATCGAGTCCATGATCCGGGCATGTGTCCTAATCAGGAACCAAACCAGCAACCTTTTTTATTTTTGTTTTTTATTGATTTCAGAGAGGAAGAGGGAGAAAGAGATAGAAACATCAATGATGAGAATCATTGATCAGCTGCCTCCTGCACACCCCCTACTAGGGATTGAGCCCACAACCCTGGCATGTGCCCTTGACCGGAATTGAACCTGGGACCCTCAGTCCGCAGGCCGACGCTCTATCCACTGAGCCAAACCGGCTAGGGCAAACCAGCAACCTTTTTTTAAAAAAATATATTTTATTGATTTTTTACAGAGAGGAAAGGAGAGGGATAGAGTTAGAAACATCAATGAGAGAGAAACATCAATCAGCTGCCTCCGGCATACCCCCTACTGGGGATGTGCCCGCAACCAAGGTACATGCCCTTGACCTACATGCCCTTGACCGGAATCGAACCTGGGACTCTTCAGTCCACAGGTCGACGCTCTAGCCACTGAGCCAAACTGGTCAGGGCACCAGCAACCTTTTGTTGGTGCACAGGGAGATGCCCAATCAACTGAGACACACCAGCCAGGGCTCATCATCCTTTTATTTTTAGTCTGCAACCTAATTTTTCCCCCTGGTAATATTTTGCCTATTATTTTGAAAGATCCCTTCAATGGCTCCATGTGGCCCTAGGATAGTCCAAATGCCCTACTGAGCTCCTCAGGCCGCCGGATGGCTCCCCCCAATCTCTCACTAGTTCTCCACCCCCAACCCCCAGCACATTTCAGCAACATGATCTCATCAGGTTCCATTTCCGAAACTAGCTCTCTGTCCTCTGTCCTCAGCTGAAAACCAGCCCTCTCTTCTGCGTTCTCTTCTGGCTCCAAACCCGACCAGCTTCCTAAATGGCCCACACCCTTCACCAGCACCTACTTCACAGCACTGCCTACTCCTATCCCCCAACAAACACCCCCCTAACCGCATGCCCAGGTCCCCCCGCTGGCCTGTGACCTCTGAGAGGGGTCAGCACACACCTGCTGAGTTTCAGCTCTCTGGACATGTGGGCCCCCTGGCTACACTAGTATAAGAATAAAATGAGTAACAGCTGCAAACAACCCCGGCGCAGGATCCGGCATATGGTAAGCTCAATATAGTTAAAAAAAAAAAAAAAAAAAAGCCAGTGCCAGACAGCAGAGAAAGCTCAGAGGGTAGAGATGGCTGCTTGGAACAGATGCCCAGAACAATGTCTGCCACCCAATAGGTGCCCAAAAAAACGTTTAAGAAGGAACAGTGATTCTCGACCTTCTCAGGAAGAACTGATCACCTGGAGATTATTAAAATTGCAGACTTCTGGGCCCATCCCTAGAGACTCCAACTCTGGTTCAATGTCCTAGAAGCTGAATTAAAAGAAAAAAAAAATACCCTACAGGTGGTCTAAAGACTTCACTGAGAAACCAACTGGTCCACGTGTGAATATTTATTTAGCAGCTACAATGGGCCCGGTTAAGGTTAATCTTCATGGGGAGATAGAGAAGGAGCAAGAACAGTCCGTGCCCGTGTGGAGTTTACATTCTAGGGCCTAGAAAACACCAGGGACAGAAATAAATGCAGACAGCTCGGGACAGTGTCGGAGAGGAGATGAAGCAGGTGGGCAAGGGGACATGGCCTGACCTTGGGCGGCAGGGAGGTCTCTGTGGAATGAGAGGAAGGACCTAGCCAGTCCACACGGAGGGAGAAGCAGCCCAGGGACCTTCCTTCTTCCCCCAGCTCCCCCCACCCAGGCCCCAGTCCTAGAGTATTTCACAGGGAAGCAGGTCCAGGATAGTGAAGCCCCTTTATTATCCAAGTTCTCAGAGCTGGGACCGACGGGACAGAGGACGCTGCCATGGGGAAGGACCCAGACGGCTCCCTGTGCCCGGCCACAGGACCTGCAGGCTTCCTCTGGCCAGGGGCAGAGTTCGGGAACCCCGCCCTTACCCATCTCCCTCACACAAATGTCCCTCCAGTCTCGGGCCAAGCCAGACCCCAGGGCTAAGCCAGCAGGGGCAACGATGCCCAGCCGTCAGACCAGCCTCTGGTGCCCGGAAGCACTGCCTGTGTGGGCGGGGTCTCCTGAGCATCCTTCCTGATTTGGAGCCCAGGGGTGGGACTGGCCTGACCCACTTTCAGCGGGTTGGACAACACATTAGGAAGACATGAGCCTGGACCTCCTGGGAGGAAGAGGGGAGCCGTGTGACACAGGAGACTCCCAGGGCAGGTGGGCCGCAGGGGCTGGATTCCGAGGTCACTTCTTCTTGGCGCGGTCGGCCGCATCCAGGGCAGCCATGTTGCGGGCGGCCGTGATCAGGTGGATGACGCTGATGAGGGACTTCAGCAAGGCGACAGGGGCGGTGATCCACAATCCCATTCGGAAAAGACCCACAGAGCCGACTGTGGGAAGGGAGCAGGGCAATGCTGAGAACCCGGGACACGGCGAGGGGGAGGGCCCACATCTCCCTGGGCTGGCCAGAACCCCCGCCCCCCAGCCCTGCCCCTCATCTCGTACCTAAAGGTCCCTCGGAGAAACTGAACAGGTAGAGGAGGCAGTAGAAGAGTTCATTCCCAGCACACAGGGTAAACAGAGCAGGCTGCACAAACAGCAAACGGGCTGCTTAAACAAGAGGGCGGGGCAGTGTGCAAACACCCCCCACCCCCAACACACACAGGAACGGGGGGGCCAGTCTCTGTGAGGATGGGGAGCTGGAAGTGTACTGGGGAAATAAGGGAGTGGATGGCAGGGAGGAACAGAGTAACCGCAGGATATTACTTCTCTCTTCAAAAACCATCTACTGCCTGAACGATTCCCAGGCCCTCCCCACCCCCACACCTCAGCTTGTAGGGCTCCCCTCCCCTGGGACCAGGGCACCGCCCAGGGTTTGAGTAAGTGAGGGGGTAGGAAATGCTCACCCGGGAGGTGTAGTAGATACGAAGCACCCGGTTTCCCGACAGGTCGATCATCTTGTGACTTTCGCTGCCCCGGACCACAGAACTTGGGGAGAAAGCAGAGGAATCCATGAGCGTTCATTACCGCTGACACCCACCTAATCCTCTTCACAGCCTCCACGAGGAAGGTGCTGGGATTGCCTCTGTTGTACCCAGGAGGACCTGGAGCCCAGCTGAGCACCACTGTTTGGCCCAAAGCCACACAATTACCTAGTTGGGGACAGAGCCAGCATTCAAATGCCACATTCAAAAGCCCCCGTTCCCGTTCCTAGGAGCTGTTAGCTATTTGGAAGCCTTGACTATCCAGTCAGAAGCGTTTTAGGGATTGCTGCCAGAGAGGACCTGCCCATGGTTGTTCAAAGCAAGCTGAAAAGGAGACCTCTCAGAAGCCTGAAGCCACCCCAGACACCCTCCCCGGCCGTCTCACCCCTCCCTTCAGCAGGCCAGCACCCCCAGACCTGCAGACCTGTGGAGGTGCAGCCAGTGGCTGGCCACATCCAGGCTCATGCTGAGCTGGAAGAGCAGGGTGGCACGAGGGTAGAGCAGGGCCAGGTTGACCAGCAGGCACATGGTGGCGCAGCGGTCGGTCAGCATGTCCAGCATGGCCCCAAACCGGGTCCCTGAAAAACGGGGGCTGTCAGTTGGGAGGAAACTGTTTAGGGGGCAGCAGATCGACAACAGGGGCCATAGGTGTGCATCGCTCTGATGCAAAGTCTAAAAGAAGATGAAGAATGTCCACCATCCACTGCCTGGGGGGGAAAGCAGGCTGCCCCACGGGGTGCGAGGTCAACGGACAAAGGCCACCATGACATGAAATGAGGAGGCTTGGGAGTGTGGAGAGAGAGTGGAGGTGGGGGGCGGGGTGGGGGTGAAAAAGCAAGTTTACAGGTAACTCATCAATCCCAGAACCAAGGGTCCAGGTGTCAAGACAAGGAGACTAGAAGTCCTAGGGGAAGTCTTGGAGGTGGGCCTGGGGCAGAGACTCAGCCCTCCAGATGCCACCTCCCTTGCCCCTCCACCCTCCCTCTAGCAGGCCTTCTGGAACCGGGATCGCTGTGCCTGGCACAGTAGCATCCAGGACACACCTGTTGGAGGACATTAACTCAAAGACCTCCAGCACTTCACTGCCCACCCAGTCTTGCTGTGACACCCCCTCCCTATCAGTGGGTTCTCCCCGACAGCTCGCTTAAACCCCTTCTGCAAAACCAGGCCATGCAGTTCTGCTCCACAGAGATGAGAATGACAGCGTCCTCGGATCCCAGGGCACCTGCCCACCCTCAGGTCCCCAGGAGGCAGGAAAAGGGAGCCGCGGGTTGTCGTGCCTCAAGGTTGGCTGGGAGGAGCTGTCTGTCAC
Source organism: Myotis lucifugus (assembly GCF_000147115.1). Taxonomy (NCBI): domain Eukaryota; kingdom Metazoa; phylum Chordata; class Mammalia; order Chiroptera; family Vespertilionidae; genus Myotis; species Myotis lucifugus. The sequence continues at coordinate 673,122 of NW_005871528.1, read as the reverse complement.
CTTGATTAAGGATTCGCGCAGCGTATCCATCGAAAGCGTCCAGGAGTCCGCTCAGCAGGTAGAAGGAGGAGGCCGTGAGGGGACAGCAGGGCATGAAGTAGAAAGAAATGATGGCGAAGACGATCCGGGCATAACCTTGGGATGGGATGGGGGAGACGGATGGGGCGGGATCAGGAGGGCTGCCCAAGGCCCCTCTCCCTGCGCTCCGGCCCGGCGCCGTGGGCAGCACTCACCAATTAGGTTAGGCACAAACAGGAAGATATTTTCGCTTGGCATCGCGGCGGCCCCCTTGCCGCCCCGGGCCGATCCGGGGGTGCCAGCTGTTCACCCAGAGAGGATCTCAGCCCCGCCGCGCGCCACACCCCGCTGCCCGCGCCCGGCCCCAGATGTGAAAGCTCGCAGCCCGCGGGAGCCGGGGCCGCCCCAGCTGTGAGCGGGGCGCAGGGGGCGCGCACACCCCGCCCTTCCGATGGGCGGACCCCCGCCTCCGCCCGCCCCGCAGGCGCCGCAGTCTCCAGCTGCGGTCCCTCCTGCTCCAGTGGTGCTCAGCTTCCGAGAATCTACTCTTCTGCGCGCGTACTTCCAAAATTGGAGAAAGAAAAAGGAGGCCTTGAAAAATGGCTGCGGCCCCTTTAAGACCTGCCCGCTTCCTTTTCCTTTTCCTCCCTCCGCCCCTTTCCATCGGCTCGTACCAAGGCACAGAGGGAGGGGGGGAAGGAAGGGACGGAGGGAGAAGGGGAGGTCCGGAGAGGAGAGGCCTCGATGAATATCCGTACTTTGCTTTCGGAGGCGGGTGTGACTCCCTGGAGACAAAGACGAGGAGGGGAAACTCCGTCCTCCCGCGTCCCCGCGTCCCCGGGGGCGAGGTGATGTAGTACAGTCCGCGGCGTCCTCTCCCCGCCCCTCTCCCGGCCTCCTGGGCGCTCGCGGGCTCGGGCTGCGCGGCGGCGGCTAGAGAGGCTGGAGGGCGGACCGGGGCGGGGCTGCCGCTCGCGTGCCCCTAGTGGTGGGAGGAATAGGTCGCAGGCTCCGCCCGAAGTGCGGCGCCCACTTCTCCAGCCTCCGGCGCTGGGGGTACCTCCCCGCAGCAGGGACCTGCCGGGGGTGGAGGAGAAGCCGGAGCAGCGCGTGCCACTCGCCGGGAAAATGCTCCCCCCGCCCCTCCCGGCCTTTGGTTCTGGAATCCCTCATCGCCTGGCAACGGGGCCGCGGAACCCCGCAAACACCGAGGGTTTTATAGGGACGGGCAGCGGCGCCGCCGCCGGGTCCCCTCTTTCCCACCTCGGCCTTCCTCCCCGCTCCACCTCCCCGTCCCCAGCGGCCTGTCACCGGGGCCCCGAACCTCCCCCGCCTCCCTCCTGCCCGGTAGCCCAAGATTCAGCCCGTCTGCCAGGTCGGGGGCGGCCGGTCGGCGGCCTTGGATCCCAGGGAAGGGCTGTGGGTGGGAAGGAAAGAGAGGCCCCGGCGACCGGGGGGAGGGGATTATTGTGGAACTTCCCACCCTGGGAGATTTAAGGCGACGGTTTTTATTTTATTTTATTTTTTTACTTCCCCCTTCCTCCCCAGAGAACTACGGAGACAGGATGGTTCTGTATCTAAAGACCTGGTTTAAGCCTGGGCCTGGGGAATGAATGGAGTGGGAAGGGTGTGGAGGAAGTGGGCTGGTTTCTCAGCACAGATTCCAACTGTCCCCAGGGGGATGGAAGCCAGTCCCACCAGGAGTAAGGAGAGGAAGGGGAGCGGGCTGTCCCAGGCTGCAGCGTCCTTGAATGGAGGTTCGGTGAGCATTGGAGGGGGCTCTAGAGGTGGGGGCGAGCCCAAGTAGAGTCTGGCCAGGGCACCCAGACTCCCCCTAAGAGACTCTACCCCCAGCACTAGGCCCCCACTTACAGGGCCTTCTGGGCCACATCTCAGGGCCCAGCCCTTCAACTCCTTGCAGGGCCCCGTCTGCAGGAACTCCCAGGCTGAGCCCCGACTTTCCCTTCACCAGAAGCCTTCATTATCCCGTTCTGAGGAGTTCCTGGCCCAGATCAGCACAGAACTCACCGATGAGGCCTTGTTTGTTGCTGGCTACCACGTGAACCCTGTGCCCAGCAAGGAAAAACAGACACAAGACCAAGAGACTCAGATATACAAACACGGTGATTCCCCCGTGTCCGGACCGCTGTGTCCAGAGATCCTCCGATAACTCTAGTTCCAGTTCCTGACTCCTTCCCAACCATAGCCGACTTCTCCAGGAATCTGCCCATCTCCCCTATCTCCCCCATCTCACAGCCAGACGCCCCCCACTAACCAGTACCCACTCCTCACTGCTAGCTAGGAATCCCCGCAGCCTCCTCCCTAGCCCATCTGTTGGTGGCCATGTACTGAGGGATAGTCCTTTCTCTGACTGGGGCCTCTACTTCCAGAAGTCTTCACCAAGACCCAAGGCACCGACACTTGGTGAGTGAGGCTTCAAGGGAGATGCCCGTTGTCCTGGGGGAAAGATGAGCCTGTAAGGGGAGAGAGTGAGGGTTTGACAACATCCCATCCGGGCAGGGGGATTTTTAAACCAGGCAGTCCTATTCTATTCTGCGCCGACCCTGGAATTCAGAGTTCTCATCCCTCTCCCTTCCCTTCCACCATCTCCAGCTCTGACAGGAACCATGCCTGCACCAAGGCACACCTTCTGCCATCCCGTCGTGACAAGGTATGTACAGGGTCCCCAGAGCACAAGGTCATTCAGTAGTAACCAAAAATTTAGGAACTTGGGACACAGAAAAGAATGATACAGTCCTTGCTCTTGTAGAGTTCACAGTTTAGTGTGGGGCCAGTCAAGTGTATGGCCAATTACAATGTAATATGGGTGAGTTCCCGTAACAGAAATGGAAACAGCAAGAAGAGCACTTATCCCTGCTCAGTTGGGACAGAAACAAAAGGAATCATGGAGCTTCCTGGAAGAGGTGACACGACAGAAAGAATTATCCAGGGGAGAACATGTTAGTAGGTAGGGGTTATACCAAGTGTGAGCAAAGGCACATAAGTGAGTCTCAGTAGAGTGAGTGTGAGTATATGTGTGTGTGTCTTCCTAGGGCAGGGGAGAGGTGAGACTAGAGTAGTTAAACTGTTGGGAGTATCCAGGCAAGGTAGCCAGGGACTAATCAAGAGAACTTACTAAGATCCTTATGTGTGCTTTATTAAGATCCTTATTTATTTATTTGTTTGTTTGTTTGTTTGTTTGTTAATCCTCACCCAAGGATATTTTTTTCATTGATTATTAGAGCGAATGGAAGTGTGTGTGTGTGTGTGGGGGGGGGGGGGGG
>NW_005871528.1:601774-669720 GCF_000147115.1 Myotis lucifugus | reverse complement strand
TAAATGGGAGAGACACATCGATTGGTTGTCTCCCGCATATACCACAATCAGGGACCGAGGATTGAACCTGCCACCCACGTACCTGCCCTTGACCAAGAATCTAATCCGTAACCCTTCGGTACATGGGCCAATGCTCTAACCACTGAGAACACTGGCCTGAGCAAGATCCATAGATGTTTTCCTAGCCGAGGAGTCATTGAAGAGATTTGAGCAAGAGCAGTTGGAATTTTAGATTAGTCATTCTGGTGGTCAATGGGGAGAGTGAATTGGAAAGGGGAGAGACCAGAGGCAGGGAGCCAGTTAGAAATTATTCCAAGAGACTAAGCTAAAGATGACTAGGTCCTGAATTGTCACAGTGATAGTAGAGATGAAAGCAAGGGCAGATACAAGAAATAAAGACCAACACAAAGCAATCTGTTTTTAATACAATCCCTATCAAAATACCAATGGCATTTTTCACAGAACTAGAAGAAGTAATCCTAAAATTTATATGAAACCAAAAAGGACTCTGAATAGCCACAGCAATCTTGAGAAAGAAGAACAAAATTGGAGGTATCATGCTACCTGATATCAAACTATACTACAATGTTATAGTAATCAAAACAGCATGGTACTGGCATAAAAACAGACATCTAGATCACTGAAACAGAGAGCCCAGAGATTAACCCATGTCTATATGGTACTGGAGTAGTGACAAGCTATTCAATAAATGGTGTTAGGAAAACCGGATAGGTACATGCAAAAAAATGAAACCAGACTACTCTCACACCAAATACAAGAATAAACTCAAAATGGATTAAAGACTTAAATATTAAGATCTGAAATCATAAACCTCCTAGAAGAAAACATAGGCAGCAAACTCTTGACATTGTGCTGAGATATATATATATATATATATATATATATTTGGATATATCTCCTCAGGCAAGGGAAACAAGCAAAAATAAACAAATGGGGTTCCATCAAACTAAAAGTTTTTACACAGCAAAGGAAACTATCAACAAAACAAAAAGACAGACCTATCTGTTGGGAGAAGATATTCACCAAGGATATATTCAATAAGGGGTTAATATCTAAAATGTATAAAGAATTCATACAACTTAACACCCCAAACCCAAACAATCCAATTGAAAAATGAGCAGAAGACCCGAATGGGACATGCACTTGGCCAATATACACATGAAGTCACACTAATCATCAGAGAAATGCAAATTTAAACCACAATGAGATATCACCTCACACCTGTCAGAATGGCTATCATCAGTAAATCAACAAAGTGTTGGCCAGGATGTGGAGAAAAGGGAACCCTTGTGCACTGATGGTGGGAATACAGATTGGTGTAGTCACTATGGAAAACAGTATGGAGGTTTCTCAAAAAGTTAAAAATAGAACTACGTTATGACCCAGCAATTGCACTTCTGAGTATTTATACAAAGAAATCAAAAACACTAATTTGAAAAGATATATGCATCCTTGTGTTCACTGCAGCATTATATGGAAGCAACCTAAATGTCTGCCAATAGATGATTAGTACATATATACGACGGAATATTACTTGGCCATAAAAAAGAATGAAATCTTACCATTTGCAACATGGATGGAACTAGAGGGTATTATGCTAAGTGAAATAATTCAATCAGAGAAAGACAAATACCATATGACTTCACTTATATGTGGAACCTAAAGAACAAACTAAATGAATGAATAAAACAGAAACAGACTCACAGTTACAGAGAACAAACTGAGGGTTGTCAGATGGGAGGGGTTTGGGGGGTTGGTTGAAAAAGGTGAAGGGATTAAGAAGTACAAATTGGTAGTTACAAAATAGTCACAAGGATGTAAATAAAGCACAGCATAGGGAATATAGTCAATAATATTGTAATAAGTATGTATGATGCCAGGTGGTTACTTACCAGGGGGATCACTTTGTAACTTACATAACTGTCACTATGCTGTACACCTGAAACTAATATAAAATAATACTGAATGTCAACTGTAATTGAAAAAAGAAGAAAAATAAAGACCAGGAAGATTGAGTTTGGTAATCAATTAGAAATATTAGCGGGGGCGAAATGCAGAAATCAGATGAGGGCCGGTTTCTGATTTGGGTGATCTAAGTCTGATGTCGTGCTTCTGTTCAGAACTCCACAGTCGTTCCCATTTCGGAGTAAAAGCCGAAGTCCTCCAGTGGCTTACAAGGCCCTACATGATCTCTCTCCTCCCACCCGTTGTCCCTCCAACCTCATTGCCTAGAACTGCACCCTGCTTTACTGCACTCGGTCATGCCAGCCTTCTCGTTCCTCTTGGAGCGTGGACGTCATCCTCCCGCCTTTGAACAGATTGGGTTTGAGGTGCCCACAGAAACTCCAGGTGGAAATACCCTGTGGACAGTTGGAAATATGGCTTCAATTTCATTGAAGCAGTCTGACCTAGGAGGGAGGTGGCATTTGAAGGGTGTGCAGTTGCCCTGGGCAGGGTGGGGGTGGTGTACAGCATAAGAAAGAAGAGGGTGCTGGGGATGGAGGCTTGGGAACCTCTCCTTTTAAGAGATTGGCAGAGTGAGCATCGACCTATGACCCAGGAGGTCACAGTTGGATTCCCGGTCAGGGCACATGCCAGGGTTGTGGGCTCCGTCCCCAGTGGTGGGTGTGCAGGAGGCAGATGATCAATGATTCTCTCATTATTGATGTTTCTCTCCCTTCCTCTCTCTGAAATCAATAAAAACATTAAAAAAAAAGATTGGCAGAAGGGGAGAGGGATTCATGAAGAAGGCAGGAAAGGAACTGATAGTCACCAAATGTTTATTGAGTGTCAATATGTGTCAGGTCCAGCAGGCCATGGGAATAGCCATGTCTGACAGAGGCTGCTACTTAAAGGTTCACGACCGAGAGCAGAGGCAAATACAGCTCACAACCAGCCCCTCTTGTCCTCCAGGATCTGACTCTAGTGCCTTTGGGACATTTGATCTCTCCCAATTGGTGTTGGAAGCAGCTTCAAGTAGCATAAACGCCTGGGCCTGAGTAGCTAATTTGCTGTTTACTGGGTAGCCTTGTGCAAGTTGCTGCCCTTGCCCCGTGTCAGATGGGGACCTTGGACACAATGCCCTGTGAGGGCCCTGCCTGCCCATATAGTAGTTTACCTTCCTTTCCTAATGGTACTTCATTGGGGATTCCATCCCGAGCTGAATAACACCCCTTCACCCACCCGCTGGCCCCTGGTGGTCCCAACAGACTTTTCCTTATGCTCAAGAAAGAACATGGAAGCTTACAGATCTTCGAATTGCCCCTTGAATTGTAGGGCATTGTAGGTGGTCAAAATATTGAGTGGGGGAATGGATGAATAGATTGGGGAGGGTAAGTAAATGTGCGAATAAATAAATGGTAGATAAATTCATTAGTTTAGTAAGCACTCACTGTGTGCCAGCACTACTCTAGGAGCTGGAGTATAGATGGGCGCCAAATAGAGTGCCTGCCTTCAAGAAGTTTAAATGGGGGTGGGGGCGAGTGATGAGATGGTAGAGACATGGGTGGGTGGGTGAATGAGGGATAGATGGATGGGCAGACAGATGATGAGTGGGAAGATGGATGGGGAATGTTGGGTAGATGTGTGAATGAATTGGTGGATGGAAGCAGAATGGTGGGTGGGTAGATAGATGATGGATGGGGAATGGTAGATGGATAGATAGGTGGGGGTAGGGGTTGGATGGATAGGGGAAGAATGGGAGGATAAAAAAAACGGGCCTTGGATCTAGAGTCACAGCCTCAAAAATAAATAAATAAAGAGTCACAGCCTCTTTTTCTTTTCTAGGGAGCTCTGCCTAGCAGCTTGGCCTCTGAAGGATGATCCCAACCCCTTTTGGTACTGCTCTCGGCCCCTCATGCCCTCCCCCCATTCTGTGCCTCTACAACATGCCTCAGAGCTCCTTTCACACTCATTAATCACTTCCAGTCATCACCCCTGAAGCCTCCAGAATGTCCTGGAACCATCACACATCTCTCCACTCTCAGCTGGCAAGGACACTGCCAGAAAACCAAGGCTTGAATAAAGAGACAGATCCTTCCCTCCTCCCAACCCTGGCAGTGCTCCGTGTGACTTCTCTGGCATGGAGATGCGGGAGGAGTGGCCTTTCTTTTTTTCTTTTTCTTTTTTTTGTCAGATGTGTGGACATATTATTGGAGCGGTTTTAATTCAGGGCGTTATCTATCAACCTGCTGGCAGAGGTGTGCTCATGGATCCCAACCCAGCCTCCTGGCCAAACGTTAGCGGCATAAGGTCCAGGCCTGGCATCTGAGCAGGTCCACTCTTGCCACCTCTGCCACCAAAATCAGGCTGTGGTCTCCCCTCTGAGCTTTGGGGTCTCCTGCCCATGGGAACATATCACGTCCATTACTAGCCAGAGGCAGTTAGCAGGCTTTGTGGAGTTTTCATTTACATTCCAGTCTGGTCAATACTGTAGCTTCCTGAGGAAGTCAGTTCATACCTCTGAGCCAGTTTCCTTATCTGAAAATGGGAATAACTGTCCTTGCCTCATAGGGTTAAAAACATGCACACAAGTGCTTAGCACAATGCCTGGCCCAGAATAAATGCCCCAAACTCAGGCTATTATCAAGATCAATTTGCCTCATGTTCTCCTAAAATTCAACCCCCTTTTGAGTATTTCAGTATCCTTTTGAATGTCCTAAATGTTTAATTGTATTTAAATATACATTTTCAATTAAGTAAAAGCCAATTAATTTAGAAGCTCTTTAGACAAACAGGCTATAGATTCCTTATGTTAAAAATTAAAGTAGAAATGGATACAGGATACAAAGCAAGCTCACGGGTTATGACATCTGCAAATATGACCAATACTTGGGAGACCTAGAACAGCAGATATGCTTAAGTGCCAAAATGGTGAGTGGGTGGAGAGAGTACATTTGGATACAAAAATTCTCAGGAGGGGGGTAAACATGAGACAAATTGACACCTGTTTGTCTCCTGCCAAACAGTGAGGGAGGAGATGGGACTACTGTCAGTCACCTCCTGGCGAGAAGAGGCTAGAAACAGCAAGCCTTGGTGGAGAGAAAGCTGAGGCCCAGAAGGGACTTGTCCCAGCCGGTCCTCCACAAAGGCTGACCCTACAGCCAGGCTTTTGACCCCTTGACATTGACCTGAGCCTAGTCTTAGATCCCCCCCCTCCTCCCTCAATTGTTCCCCTTCCCCCAGCTCTCTCTCCAGAGAGGCCACCATCACCACCTCCAATGCTCAGTGACCCACCTTCCCACACCCCACCAGCCCAGTTACAAATGGTGGTTTCCAGTTTATTGCTCAAAAACAAAAATCCAGAAGCAAAGGTGGAGAGACTGTGGGTTGAGTAGATGGCAGGAAGGGCATAGGGGCCTCGTCCCAGCTCCCCCTTCATCCTTCTGACCCTCCAAGCCCAGGGGTTAGGCTGGGGCCAGAGCATCTGGGAAGGGCAGAGCCTTCATGGCCAAGGGAACAGCGGAGCTCTCGGGGGCAGTCCTTATGAGGTACCCTGGGCTGGAGGGGCCCCAGGCGTTGTAGTGGAACTGAGTTCCCATGCCAGGATCCAAAAGCCAGTCGGGTGGGGGAGGCCCCTTATTTGGCAACTGAGAAGAGGAGGTTCTGGGTGACAGGATGCTGGTTTATTTATTGTAGGGTCCCCAGGGCCAACAAAGCCCCCTTGTGGGACCAGGAGACTATTTACACAACAGGAAGGAAGGAGCCAGAGACCAGGTCCTGCACTCCTCCCGCCCAGAATGAGGAGGGGAGGGACGTCTGGGTCCTGCAGCCTTAGTCTTGGGGTTCAGATGGAAACTTCATACTCCCGTGTATCCTGGAGACAGAGAGATGGGATCAGTTGCTGGAGTGGGATGGTGGTGGAGGAGGCAGCAACATGGGAGTATGAACACGGGGAAGGGGAAAGAACCTGGACTTTTCAGGTAACATCATTGGTGGTTTGGGCGCCATAGGGTGGAAATGGATATGTTTGGTTCATCCTACAGCATATTAAAAGCACATAAAAATCTGAATTTCTGGATTGTCTTGAACAATCTGGAATTGGGCCTGTTTCCACTATGGACTAGGTGGGGCACAAATTCTTCCGTGAGCCAAAGTCCTCACCACTCCCTATTGTTCACACCTGACTTGCTTTGTTCATTGATGTGGCCTTTGTAGGCAGCTGAGTTTGAAATTCCCAAGACAGATTACAGAGACCGTGAGAGAAGGTATGGCGTCCTGGGGGAGCTGGGAGGTGGGCACTCCAGGGGCAGGGGAAGGGCTCACCCCAGCTTCATACAGTGGGTTGCTGAAATCTGACTCCACGGTGATGGGGCTGTAGGAATGGGAGCCCGAGAAGCCGAAGAGGGATTTTCCCTGCAGCCTGGGAAGGGAGGAGATGGAGAGGCTTATAGAGAGGTGAGCCCCCAACCCCACTTCACCCACCAGGCAGGCAGGATGCCCGCCCCGGCCACAGCTCCGAGATGGTACTTACTTGGTGTAGTATATGTAAACGCCACAGCCGAGGACAATGACCAAGCCTAGGGGCAGCAGGATGGCCAAGGCGAGGTTCCCTCCCTCCAGCTGTCTTGATGGGTCTGTGGTCTGGGTCACTGGTGGGAGGAGGAGAGGTCATTGAGCTGGGGCTGTGCCGAGCCCTGGGCTCTCCCAGCCTCCTGCCCTGGGCCCTGAACCCTGGGCCTCACCCCTCTGGGGCCTGGCCTCCTGCCCCCAGCCTCTGCCTTGCCCTCCCGACTCAGCCAGGCCTGGGTCTCCACCTGTGCCCTCACTGACCTTCCAGTTTTCGGTTGTCCTGGAGCTCCTCATAGGCCACTGCAGGGAGAGGAGGGGGAGGGGACGGGGTCTGAGCCAGGGAGGGAAGGAGGCTGGGTAGAGGGCGGGAGCCCAGTGGGGCTGGGCTGGACAGCTTGGTTCTCTCTGCCTGATGCTTAACCTAAGCTTTGTCTTTCTCTTGGTGGGGGAGAGGGAGGAGGAGTCAGGGCAGGGCCTTCTTCCTCCCCCTGCAGACCCCTTAAAGTCCCAGGATCCTAACCCTGGGCAGTCTAAACCATCCAGGTCTGTAGAATTTTCAAAAATAGGGAAACTGAGACCTTTCTAGAGGACAAGAGACTTCCAAACCAAAGCCCCTTCTACTACATCCCTTAGGATCATTTCATGACCGTGACTCCCCCGGACTTCCGGATGCGAGCCCACAGGAGGTGGATGGGGAGCTCGGCAGGGTTACCATTGGTCTCCAATTTGCTACCTGACTTTCTCAGCCCTGTCACTCCCCAAACACTGCTATGTCCCTCCTGCCCTGCCTGCCCAGGCACCTTTGGAGAGTGGGGGTTGGCTGGTCCACTGTGAGGGGTGGCCGGGCACACAGGTGATGGTGACCTCGCCGATGAGCTCGAAGCCCTCATAGCAGAAAAAGCGCAGAGACTCGCCCGCCTGGTAGTGATGCTTGTACAGCGTCTGATAGCCATTCTCTGGCACCCCTGGGTTCAGGCACGGCTCGTACTTCACTGCAGGGAACATGTCAGTCACATGCCAGTTGCACTGCTGAGCAAGCCACCCAGCCATCCTTCCCAGGTGTCCCCCGACTCACAGGCGCACTTGGGGACCCGGTCACTCCACTTGGGTGTGCCTGTGTCCCGGCTGTAGCAGGTGAGCACGGCGGCTCCCTCTAGGCTGTACCCCGGCAGACAGCGGTACTGGACATGGGAGCCAACAGGGAAGCCAGCGTCCGAGGTGGTACGGTGCCCGTTGGTGATCTCACCAGGATCAGCACAAGTCATGACTGTTGACAAGAGAGCAAAGTCAAGGGGACCTAGTGCCTTAAAAGACCTCCCAGAAGCTCAGGGCTAGGAGATGCCTGAACCCCCTACTTCCCACTATTTCCTCAGAATGAAGGGAGCAGGAGTTGGAAAAACTTATAATTCAATGCATTTTATATTTCTGGCTTCTTCGGGAACACAGTGATTGGGGCAACCTAGGCCCCATCCTAGGATAAAATGTTAAATATTTAACCACTGCACTGAGCATACCAGCTAAATCCCCGCAGTGTCAGCCCTGCCTGGCAGCCATCGGAAGAACAGCAGCTGCCCGCCGGCTCCTCTCCCTCAGCATTCCCAGCCCAGTCTGCTCACTAACAGCGCCTGCCTGGCCCCTGCAGGTGTTGAGTTTACAACCTTGTGGAAGAGTCATAATCACAGCCATTTCTTATATACAGACTTGTGCAAGGCATCCTGCTAAATGTTTACAAACATGATATATGCTCTGATTAAAAACAAACAAAAAAAACAGGAAAAAAACCTCACCCTGGCCTGTGTTTCTCAGAGGTTAGAGCGTTGGCCTGAGGACCGGAGGTTCTCAGGTTCGATTCACTTCCCAGCTGGGGCAAGTGTGGGAGGCAACTGGTCTATATGTCTCTTACATCAATATTTCTCTCTCCCCCCCTCCCCCACCCCCTCCACTACCTCTGAAAATTCAATGGAAAAATATCCTAGAGTCAGGATTAAACCACAACAACAAAAACTTGATATATACTCTGATCATCCTGAGGTCAGTATCACTGTCATTTGCCTTGGGGCCCAGGGCTCAGGGCAGTCAAGTGATTAGCGCACAGTCACTCAGGGAATGGCAGAGCTGGAACCACTCAGGGGCACAGCTGTGGAGCACTGGGCTGAAATTCAGAGATTTGAGTCTCAGCTCAGCTTCAGGCTCAGTGTGCCTCTTTGGGCAGATTCCCTCTTGAGCCTGGAGCAGCCGGGCTAGGCCTACCCACTCTGGACCCTGCCTCCATCCTTTTCTGTCCCTGTCCCTGTCCCTGTCCCGTCTGGGAAGCTGTGTCAACTAGACTTGTGTCCAATCCAAATCTGGCCTCCTGAAACTTACGCTCATGGGCCCCACCAGTGCCCCCAAGGGCCAGGTAGAAGACCTACAATCCCTTATTCTAGTAACAGGCCGCCCCAAACTGGGAGAAAGTGAACGATGCCACCCCTTTTTGCTCTTCTAAAAGAGAAAAACTCCCAGCTCCTTTATTTATTTATTTTTAAAGTGTGTTGTTGTTGTTGTTTTAAAATATGTTTTTATTGATTTTTTTTTAAAGGGAGAGGGAAAGAGATGGAAACATCGGTCAGGTGCCTCCTGCATGCCCTGTACTGGGGATCAAATCCAAAACTCAGGCATGTGCCCGACCAGGAATCAAACAGGTGACCTCTCGTTCATGGAACAATGCTCAACCAACTGAGCCACACCAGCCCGGCTCCCAGCTCCTTTAAATATCACCGCTTCTGCCCTGGCCGGTTTTGCTCAGTGGATAGAGTGTTGGCCTGCGAACTGGAGGGTCCTGGGTTCGATTCCGGTCAAGGGCACATGCCCGGGTCGTGGGCTCCATCCCCAGTGGGGTACTTGCAGGAGGCAGCCAATCCATGATTCTATCTCATCGTGGATGTTTCTATCTCTCTCTCCCTCTTCCTCCCTCTCTGAAGTCAATAAAAAATATATTAAAAAATAATAATAAAAAAAAATAAATATCACCGCTTCTGTGAAATGTCCTGCCTCTTCCCTGGGACAAATAACGCCCCCCTCTTCCCACAGCCCTTCTTCGTACTTACAGCAGCTATTACTTACTGTTACAGCACCAGGCAGTGTGTGAAAAACTTCATTTGCTCTTCACAACCCCCTATTCCTACTTCACCAGTGAGATGTTAAGTACCTGTGGTTACCACCCTGTAATATCCTGAGTTGTTTAACTAGCTGTCCCTCCCTCAGACTGTGAACTCCATCAGGGTAGGGAGGGACCCCAACCCCTCTGTGTAACCCCAGCCCAAATCCAGCATGGGGCTTCACTGACTGCCTAGGACTCCCTGTAATGTCAAAGGCTGGGGGCTGAGACACTGGAGCAGGACCTAGAACAGGAAGCGAGTAACCAAGCACTGATGGGGTAGGGAGGGTAGAATTTCAATGCGCAGTGGAGGGGCCTTGGAAAGATGAGGCAGGACCCAGAGGAAACGGGGTCGGAGACCAGAGCAGTGCCAGAGACAGGGAGGCGGCCCGAGAGGATGAGACTGAGGTCCAGAGGGCAGTTTCGGGCACCAAAGGGCATAGGGCGGAGCGACCCAGAGGGAAGGGATGGAACCTGGACAGGATAGGGACGGGGACAAAGGCCGGAGGCGGGGCGCAGAGGGAAGTGGGCGGGGCCCAGCGGAGCGTGGAGCCCAGAAGGGCAGGGGCGGGGCCGGGAGAGGACGGGGCGGGGCGGGCTCACTCTTCTGGCAGGCCGGCGGGGCAGCGCTCCAGGACAGGTCCCACTGGCAGGTGAGGATGTCGGAGCCGAGCAGCTCGTAGCCCGGTTCGCACTGATAAGTAAGCACTGTGCCCCGGATCAGGTCCCCGTGGGAAGCCGTCCTCCAGCCCCACTCCGGAGGTGGCAGCTCGGGGCACGTGTCGTTCCTGGGGACCTCTGCAGGGTAGAGACGGCGAGTTCAGAGGCTGCCCTGCGACCAGGGAACCCGTCCAGCCTCGTGGGGCCTCGCTCCTGCTGGAACCCTGCCCATCTGGGGACCCTAGACCTCGGTACCTTTGAAGTGCAACACGAAACCCTGGCCCAGGCCCGGGTTTGGGGGTCCGGGCGGTGCCTGGAACTGCAGCGTGAGATCGGGCCCAGAGGAGAGGAGGCGGCGGCGCGGTTGAGGTCCCCGCAGCTGGGCCAGGACTCGGGCGCTGGGACCGTCCCCGTCGAACAGTGTCAGCATGTCCCCTTCGCGCACATTCAAGCTGCAGGGAGTAGGACCAGATATGGAGGCTGGACTACGATCCGATCCGTCTGGCCCCTCCTCAGTCTTGGCCAATTACGGGCTTCTCTATGCTGGCCTCTCCAGGTTCCACTAGTTCTGCGGCTCCTCGTGCTCTTGATCATCCCGCCCAACTCCAGGCCCCGCCTGAGGACCGGCTTTTGGCCACGCTCACTTCCGGTTCTGTCCAGTCCCGTTAACTACCTCATATCAAGTCAGCTTACTGCACTCTCCCCACACCCACTTTAGTTCTGTTGGTGCTGCAACAACTTGGGCCTGGGTCCCGGGGATCTGCTCTGGGGTGGCCTCAGAAACAGCCCGAGTGGGAGATTCCAGACCAGATGCCCTTTCCCACAAAAGCCCGGAGGAAGGCCGTTTTCCAAGACTGGCTGACTAGCGGTGTGTACCCAGGTCTACCTGACCCCCACACCCCCGCCAGGAACCTTAGTCTCCTCATTCACCAGACCACACATTCACCCAGTCCTGGGTAGACACAGGAGCTACCAGGCTGGGGGTGCAGGCTAGTGTGTTGTTACACCACAGTTTGCTGAGCCCACACCCATCGCATCCTCTGCGGCACCCAAACCTACATCTCAACTTGGAGCAAGATGCGCTTCTCCTCCTGGACATGGAGGCCCCACACGCAGTCCTGGCCGGGGCTATAGCTCTGGGGCCAGTCTGGAGAGAGGACCACACCAGCCGGCTCCGACAGCTCCCCTCCGCACATGGCTAGGGTAGAAAGGGTGTCAAAGTCAGGACCCAGGTGGGCATGTAGTCTCCATTTCACCACAATCCTCCACTCCCAACTGTATGCACCAGACGCCTCACCGGTTCCCTGCTACCTGTTTTTTCTTGCCACCCCTAGTCCTGCTGCATCCAATCCCCAGCCCTGCTCTTAATTAACCCCGCCCACTCTCCACCCAGTCCCCCACTTCGCCCAGCTCCACTTCTAGCTGTTGGAGACGTTTGGGTTGTGACCCCTGGATTCTGTAACAAGCCCACCAATCATTTAGTTCTGAAAACTAAGTCTCTGAAAGGGACAGAGATTACCCAAGGCCTGCGTTTATTAGGTTTGGATATGCAGGTCTCCGTGAATGGCCTTCCTAGGATTCCCAGCTCGGGGGGTAGTCTGTAGACTGAGGTCTTACTGGGATATGGAAGGCTCACCCTTGCAGGCTGGCTCGGAGTCATTCCAGTGGGGTTCTGTGGGATCCACACATTCGATGGCATTGGGGGGACCAGGGGGCTCCAAGGCATATCCTGGGAGGCATGAGAAGGTAGCCAGCGCCCCTGGGCGGTACTCAGGGTCTGTGGTGGTGACATTGCCGTGTGCCAGGAAGGGGGCGAAGCAGCGATCTTCTTCAAAGGCTAAGGAAGAGTCAATCACACAAACTACGCATTAGGACAGGCCTCAAGGGGTCTCAATCGGGAACTTGGGCTGAATTCAAGTGTTGTTTGGCCAGTGGGCTGCTTAAAATTGAATGCCTTTGGACTTAGCTTTCACTCTCCAGTTTCCCTAAAACCCTAACAGTCCTTCGTACATTGATGTTACCTCCCCAGCCTCTGGAGGGAAGCCCCTGGGCTAGTCAAATCCTAGCCACCGTTCTACGGATGAGGAAACTAAGGTCCACAGACAAAAACCAAACTTGCCCACAGTCACACAGTAGGGCAGTGGCAGAACCAAGTCTGAAACCCAGGTTGCTTCATTACCAGCCACAAACACTTGCCTCTGGAAATTGCAAAGAAGGGGGGTGGGACCGTGCCCCAGGACACTGGCTCATGGAGGTGTGTTCTCTTCTCAGGAATAACTGTTGGATTCTGATAACCCCTGATGGTCCATGCTGGGCTGGCACCCAAAAGTGCAGCTGACACAAAAGCTGTGTGTTGACTTTGGACTAAGTCAGGAAAATGAACATTTGAGGAGCATTTTTGTTTTCCCACCTGACCATACCTTGGCTGCAAAATTCTCTGAGCTAAGATACCTGTGATACAGAACAGGAGCCCGACGCTCCTGAGTCAGTAGTGGCCCACACTGTGGGGGCAGGCCTCCAACCTGGGCATGCTCCTTGCACTCTCAGAATAGAACATGCAATTTATTTTGTAGATTCACTGTCTGTCTCACTGTTAGTTAACCTTATAAGGTATCATGGACAAATCCTACACATCCATTAGGGCCCAGAGCCAATTCCATTTCTCTGATTCTCAGAAATGAAATGAATCAACCCTTTGATTCATTTCATTTCTGAGCACTTCACTTTCTTTGTCTCTCTCGTGCTACTATTTGCACAAATCCTCTGCTACAGCCACACTGAAATTCTGTTTCCCAAACATGCCTCTCTCTACCTCTTTACCATTGTTCACACTGTTCCTTTCACCCAAAACATTAATTCCCAATTTCTCTCCTTTAAAATTATCTCCATCTGTAAGGCCCAGCTCAAATGTTCCTTCTCCCATGATAACTGACCTCCTTATTTCTACCAGTCCAGCATCCAATCCCCCTTCCTTTTGGCACACCTGCCTCCCCCACTTCCAGTCCATCAGGTTCAGTTGGGGCCAAGGAGGGATGGCCTCGTGATGTGGATCTGCCAATCATAATCTGCCCTTAGCTATGGCGATTGGCTCAGGCATAGGCATATGACCTAAGCCAGGCCATCAGAACATTTCCTGGCATTTTTCGTTGAAGCCCTTGGGAAAGTGGTATGCTTGCTCTCTTTTTGATAGAGTTGCTAAGTTGGTAGTATGTTAATTTGGCCCTGCTGGGTTCACCACAAACTGAGTGCTGGAGAATGAAGCCAACACAGAGGAAAGAACTGAGAGGTTAAGGTAACTGGTCCCTCGGCTGTGTACCTGGATCCAGCCATATATGAAGCTTAAATAGAAAAGGCCACCTCATGAAATCAGAAAGGGTCCATACGAAGGCATCCTTGTCGTTTTGGGTGGGGAGGCAAGTCAGGTTTCAGGAATCCAAACACGGAGATGAGCAGGGATAGAGTATGTGCTTGTGACCGTGTGTGGGCATCAGGAAGAGGGGAAGGCACAGGGGCTGGGGCCCGGGGGGGGGGGGCAGTTACCTTCAAACCGGAGGCTTAGCAGCAGGGGATTGGCAGGCGTCTCTGAAAGCAGCTCCACATAGAGGGACTGGGCGTCACTGATGAGGCCCCGCTCAGGGACATCATCCATGTCAGAGTCATAGATCACCGGGGACAGGGGACTGCCCCCTGAGCGCACCATCAACCTGGAGTGGACAGAGGGTGGCCGGGAGCTCAGTTTCCCCTCAGAAGCTGCTTCATCTCTTACCTGCTCTTCGTGTTTTCTTATAAGTACCGCGCGCTCGCCGATCGTGCCACTGGAGCGCCTTGCTTATTTTCATAGCTATTGTTTTCCAACATTAATTATATGCCATGTACTTAGCTAAGACTTTACCTATTTTATCATGTTTAATGCTCACAGGAAACCTCTCATTTTATAGATGAGGAAATTGAGACCCGGAAAGATGAAGTAGCCTGCCTAACGTCACATAGCAACTACTGGGCAGAGCTGGGATACCGGTTTGTTAGATAAATAATATGATGATGACGACCATGGCAAACACATTTCTAGTGCTTACTGTGTGCTGGGCACCATTCTAAGCACACTGCATGTCTTAATGCATTTATCCTCACAGGAAACTTGAGAGAGAGGTACTATTCCCTCCATTCTGCCAATGAGGAAACTGGCACAGAGAGGCTAAGAGATTCATCTAAGCTTCCACGGCTACTGTCTAAGAAAGAGAACTAACCTGTGTTTGACACAGATCCCAACTGGGACCCACCCAAGGTCTGTCTGTCTCCCCACTGCAGCCTCCCTATCTCCCTGAGGTGGGACTCTGACCCCAGGCCCAGACCCTCACCGGTCATTGTCCTCATCTAGCGAGACCCTCTCGAAATGCAGGTGCAGCCGGCGTCCCTCAGCTGCTTCGATGACCCAGCGGCAGGTGAGGTTGGGCCCTGCAGCTCCCCCGGGCTCAGGTGACACGATACGGCCCAGTGTAGCATTGTGGATGGTGCCACCACAGGATGCTGTGGGCAGAGGAGGGGCAGGTTAAGGTGACTTGTCCTCCCAATCTTCAGAACTGCTGCATCCACACCTTTGCCTGGGACCTGGCCTCAGCATGGCCTCTGCCCTACACGCCCACCCCAGAGAACAGGACCTTTTCGAGGTTACTGCCCAGGTAGGCACCCAGACCTGGAATAAGAAAACCCAGAGTGGACACCCCCAGGACAGAGATTCCACCAAAATGAAGACTCCCCCGATGTGGACATGCTGGGATGGGTAACCATGGGGAAGCCCTGTAATTTAAGCCCTCAGATAGAAAATCTTCAAGTTGGGATCCCCAGAATGAAGACTCTTCAGGATAGAGACCCTCCCAACAGTTTGAGACTCCACCCCCCACCCCCTGCCCCAAGAATGGTTTCTTCTAGGACAGTGGTTCTCAACCTTCCTAATGCTGTGACCCTTTAATACAGTTCCTCATGTCGTGGTGACCCCCAATTTCATGGTTACAAATTGAACAAAATTAAAGCATAGTGATTAATCACAAAAACAATATGTAATTATATATGTGTTTTCCGATGGTCTTAGGTGACCCCTGTGAAAGGGTCGTTGGACCGCCAAAGGGGTTGAGACCCACAGGTTGAGAACCGCTGTTCTAAGATGAGGAGTCTCCAAAAGAAGGGACCTCCAGTGGGTGACTCCCAATATGGAAACTTCCAGGTGGGACATTCCCGGATGGAGATCCCCCAACGATGGGGACTCCAAGGATAGAGACCTCAGTGTAAAGAGCTCCAGATGGAGGCCCCAGGATAGCAACTCTTCAGGGTCCAAACCCCTTCAAGATGGGTGTTCCCCAAAGATGGAGACCCCCAAGAGAGGACCCTTCCAGTGGGGTTCCTAGGACAGAAGCCCCCACCTATTGTAGCAGGAGACTCACCCATGCAACTGGGGGGTTCACCGCTCCAGGCTGGCCGGGTGCTATTGAGGCAGATGAGGGTCTCCTCACCGTGCAGCTGGTAGCCTGAATCACAGTGGAAGGTGGCCGTGCCCCCAGGGTGCAGGTCTGTCACACTCACGTCCCCGTGGGCCGGCCGGGGAGGGAAGCCGCAGCTCAGGAGGTAGGCTGGAGCGGGAGAGCAGGGAGGAGGGGGGTCATTTTCCATGTCACCCTCCCAGTCCCCCAGCACTTCCTCCCCTCTTTCCAGGACCCCTGGGGGCACAAAATGGCTCCATACTGGAGTCCTCACATGGGCACACTCTCATGAAGAGCTCATTTCAACATCTCTTATCTCCTCTAATCTTTGTAATTTACCCACTTTGCCCTTCACTTGATAGATAAGGTACCTGAGACTCAAAGAAATTCTGGATCCTAGAATTCTTTTGCTGTGTGACCCCAGGCAAATCAATTGACCTCTCTGAACCCCATCCAGCTCTAATAATAACAAATAATATATTTGCAGAGCTTGTTTGCCTTCCAAAGTGAGTTCACACAGTGCTTTTGAGGTAGTCAGAGAAACACTGTGACCTATTTCCAGATACAGCCAATGAGCATTCAAGTTATTCAGTGCATTTTCTCCCCTCTACACAGGCAGTGGACTTCCACTGAGGTACACTAGGGTATTATGCCCTCAGCTTTCACCTAGAGGAACCAAATGAAACTCCTCTAGAAACTTGGACTATTTCACCATTAAAGGCCTTCATACTCACTGCTCCCTAAATAGATCTCCCCATGTAAGTGAAGTGCTAGGGACAGCTTTGCTTTCATTAAAGAACTGCTTTGTTTTTTCCTTTCTTGTTGTGAGAACTGTGTAATCTCTCTATTATTTTTGCACTGGCCTCTAGGAAGCTCAGAACCAGATTATGACTTATCCCTGGCAACAAGGCTTGTCCACAATCTATTTTCTCAGCTTTAATAAACATTACCTGGTACCAATTTTTTCTTATTCTATTTCATTTTATTGCTTGAATTCTTTTTTAAAAGCCTCCTGAAATTCTTGTAGAATTATACGAGATAAAACAAAAAAATAGAAAGTGACTTGGTAGTAAATTATGGACTATGAACTTGATCTTGACAGAGCTCTGTGTGTCTGTTTCAGACCAGGCAGAGCTCATCGAGAAGGGCTTCTTGGAAGAAATACATCAAAGCTGGGTCTTGAAGGAGGGTAAGAGTATAATTAGCAGAGGGCTTGGGAGATACCAGCTTGCCTAGGCCAGTGGTCGGCAAACTCATTAGTCAACAGAGCCAAATATCAACAGTACAACGATTGAAATTTCTTTTGAGAGCCAAATTTTTTAAACTTAAACTATATAGGTAGGTACATTGTTATTAACTTAATTAGGGTACTCCTAAGGCTTAGGAAGAGCCACACTCAAGGGGCCAAAGAGCCACATGTGGCTCATGAGCCGCGGTCTGCCGACCACTGGCCTAGGCCTTTGCTTTTTCGGACTCTCTAGCCCTCAGTGATTCTGTAAGAGACCTGGTCTCTCCCTATATTCAAAATTCAACAAGTAGTTCCTTGGCAGGGTCCTGGGGAGAAAGAGATGAAAAGACTCAGGCCTTACTCTTTGGGAATCTACAGACTACTGAGATAGACAGACATAAAAACAACTGTCTAGGAAACATTGATTTGAATAAATGTTAGCCTCTGTGATGGCTCTCCAGGACCAACAGAATCGAGTCTCAGTACTTTATTTATTTATTTATTGTTTTTTAGGTCTCAGTGCATTAGATTGACATTCAAGCCCCACAGCAAGGTCCTGCCCAGCACATCCACCTCCAATTCTCATCACCTATGGCCCCTATATCCTACATAGTGTAGGTTGTGACTCCTTATGGTCTCACCTCCATGGTTTTTTACACCATTTCCCCTACCTGCAAGGCCCTCTCTGGCTTTTTCTAATCTTTCAAGGAGTAACTGATGTGCCATCTCTTTCAGGGAGGCTTCCTGACCCTTTCTCTCCCCAATAGAGTTGGTTGCTCTCTTGCCTATACACAGTCCCACACATAGCTATATATATAAAAGCCTAATATGCAAAGTGTCCCCTCGGGAGTTTGATCGCTTGCTATAACCACCAGGGGGTGGCATGGTATGAAGGAAGGCCCTGGCCAGCACAGCAGGCAGCTGCTAGGGACCCTACCCATGCATGAATTTCATGCACTGGGCCTCTAGTAAGTTTATAATCACATTAACCACTGTCTATTGCCATTAAGAGACTGAACCAAGCCTTATTTATTTTGTCTTCTAAAAGCCTGGCCTAGATGATCAATTGGTGCAGGCAAGCAGCAATGTGACAGTGCAAAGAGCACTGGTTTCGGAGACAGGCAGATCTGAGTTCCAGATAATAACTTATTAGCTATATGACCTTCAGCAGGCGACTTCGCCTCTAGGGCCTCTAACCTATAACTGGCAATAATAATCCCTATCAATAAGGATTGGCCTTTAAGTGAAACAAACAAACAAACAAACAAACAAACATGCAAAGCAGCCAGCATATAAAAAGTGCTCAGAAAATGTTAGTCCCCTGCGTCTCACCAGCCGTAATTAATGAATGACTGGGAGTCAGGGAATCGCAGTTCTGACTCTGCAATGAATTTGCAGGTGACTGAGCAAACCATATAACCCGAGTCTTTCTCTTCCTCCCAGAGATGGAGTTGACAATGGCCACCCCCAGGGTTGCTGTGGGAAGCAAATGAAACAATAGTTGTTGGGCTTGGGGTGAGGGGTGATGGAGACTTTGGTCTGTCAGAGAAGCTAATGAGGCCACGCTGGACCAGAGGCCCAGCTCGGGCACATTTGGAAGGGCTTAAACAGGGTTTTGGTCCCAAAGGTGCCTGGAGAAGCTGTAAAGCAGGGAAGACAGAGATAGGTAATGAAGGCCAATTTATGAAGTAACCCTGCTTCCCCAAATGTTCTACTTAGCCTAGAGTCCTATTTTCAATGCCCCAGAGAAGTGGCTGCTTAAAGGAGGCAGCAGGGGAACATTCTGTAATATCTGAAGTCCAACCCTCTGCCCTAGGCCCTCAAGGCATGCCCTCGCTCCCCAACAACTACATATGGCCCTGACTACCAACTGTGTGTCCCTCAGTTCACTGGTCTCTCCACCTTGCACATATGAGTCCCTGGAGCAGGTCTCCAGTGGAAGCCTCAGGAAAGGCTGGAGAGGGTATGAAGTGGGGATATAAGTTGTGTGTGTGCCCTGGGAAAGGAGCATGGGGTCAGCAAAGCTAACAAAAGGGCAGGCAAGCCCTAACCGGTTTGGCTCAGTGGATAGAGCGTTGGCCTGCGGACTCAAGGGTCCCAGGTTCGATTCTGGTCAAGGGCATGTACCTTGGTTGCGGGCACATCCCCAGTAGGGAGTGTGCAGGAGGCAGCTGATCGATGTTTCTCTCTCATCGATGTTTCTAACTCTCTATCCCTCTCCCTTCCTCTCTGTAAAAAAACAATAAAATATATTAAAAAAAAAAAAAGGGCAGGCAAGGCCATGAGGTGATGTGAAAGGGACATTGACTCAACCCAGTTTCCTTGTCTCTGAGGACATAGGAAGGCTTTTTTGAGAGGCAGCGGTATGTGGAACGGGACAGTGGCTGAGCCCTCTGAACACATGTACACATGGATGCTAGGACATACACTTGCATTGTGGGAAGGTTCCCCGTACACACAGGCGAGTGTGGATATACACGTGTGTAGGTTGTCTGTGGGTAGATGCTCATGAATGCAGTCATGCACGAATATATTCCCCTTCCCTGCCCCAGGAGTAAGCAGGATCTTTCTCGGTCTCAAATCTAAGGCTGTCACTATCCTGCTTTAAATACTTCAAAATATCCCCCCTCCCTTACCGGAAGAAGAGTCTGAACTCCTTACTGATGCTGATAAGAGCATGAGCCCAATCCAACCTTCCTCCTGATCTGGTCTCTTAGCTTACTTCTCCCGCCTCCCCTTTCTGTGCTTTTACTGTAATAGCAACGACTGACATTTTCAGCTCTCACTGTGTACCAGATGCTATTTTAAGCACTTGACATGTATTAACTCATTTGATCATCTTAATAATACCACAAGGTAAGTATTATAATCCCCATTTTTCAGATGAGACAATGAAAAGTTAAGTAACTTGTCCCAGATCACAAAGCTATGACCATTCTATCTTCCATGATGAATTACTTCAACTCTTCAAGGGGCTCACATTTTTTCTCCTCTCTGGGTCTTGGAGTGTGCTTTTCCATCCATCTTGACATCTGCCTTCCTTCCTCTTTTGCTCCCTCCTACCCTTTCCCTAGCTAACTAATCTTTTAGGTCTCAGCTTAATCATCTCCTCCAAGAAGGTGCCCCTATATTCCATAGGGGAAATTTAGGTTCCTTTGATATTTGCTCCTTCTGCCTGTATTCCTCCACCATAGGGATAAGGGTCCTTAGCTCACCGAATTATAATCATCCTGATTACTTGCCCATCTCCTACCTAGATTCTGAGTTCCTTGAAGTCAGATTTACATGTGGCTTCTTCATTCCTCTCCCCAAGGCTAACCCAGGGCCAGTATGAAGTGGAACTAGCTAAGCATTTGTTGAGTGAATGGATGAGCTGTCACTTGGATGCATGCACACTCAGACATAGGCCTGTAAGTGTGTGAAATAACTGTGCCCAGGTCTCCTCTGAGAGTTCTGCCCCCAGGGTGCTAGTCAGGAGGAAAAGTCCCCATGTTGCCCTGTGCATGGAAGTCTCCGAGGGATGTCCCTTGTGCCAGTGTGGCCCCTGCCCTTCCACCAGCACCCTGGACTCTCACCCTGATAATGGATCCTGAAGCCACCGCCCCTTGGGACTCGAGGACTCTGGAAGTGCAGGAGCAGCCGGTTGGTTGGGCTCCGAAGGACCTGTCCTTCTCCCAGCATGGAGGAGTTGGCCAGCAGTCGGGGGGCCAGGCCTGGGGCTCCCCCACCAGCCAGCACCAAGAGTTCCTCCTCCCGCGACAGGTTCAGCGTCTGCACCTACAGAAGCCAGACCCAGACTCACCAGGGTAAGTCAACCCGGGTGGAAAACCCCCAAATCCCCCCCCCCCTTGCGTTCCTTTTCCCTGTATGTGGCAGCCCAAACACCACGGTGACAGTGGCCAAGTTGTAGAACTCCAGGTGTCTTCCTGACCATCAGAAGGCAGGCCCATTTGTGTTAGGAAACAGGTTCTCTGGCTCTTAAGTCAAATCTGTGCACACCCTAGGACCCAGAGGAAAGGGCTTGGAGGTTTCAGGATTATATGCTACGTCCACTTACCTGGATCTCAATGCCGTAGCCAGGGTAGACATGGATGCTGTATGTACAGTCCAGGAGTCCCAAGGTGCGGCTGGTGCTGCTTCCTAAATCTGGAGACTCAATATGCCCTTCACCTTCGGAGATGTTGTTATTACACAAAACTAAAAAGATATATAAGTGGCTGGAGTCGAACAAATCCCTGTGTTCTTGCCCTCCCAGTCATGCAACTCTGGGGGCCCCCATCTCTCTTCTCCCCCGCACCCCTCGTCATCTTTATCCAAAGCTCCTCTCCCCCTGTGCCCAGAATCCCCTTCCCCCAACCGTAACATGGATAAAACATAGAAAGGTACATGGTATGGGTGCATATTATTAAGCAGAAACTCTCCTATCTGTACCCAGATCCCTTCTTGCACCCCTTCCCTGCAGCCTCTCTCCTATTCATATCCTGCTCCTCTTGAACACTACTCCATTCCCTTTCAATCGCCTCACCTGGGCTCGTCACCGTGGTGGTGACAGTTGTTGTGGTGATGATGGTGGTCGTGGTCTCCTCCTCTCCTCCCTCAGGCCCAAGGGGCGGGCCTGGGGAGGTGGGGCCAGAAAGGGGTGGGGCTGTAGTTCCTGGAGGCGGGGTCAGCAGCTCGGGCGCGGTGGGGCCTGCCCCCCTACCCTCCTTAGGGGTTACGGCTGTTGTCAGAGGCCCTGTCCCTGGCTCAGTGGCCCGTGGCAGGGAGGGTGCTGCAAGAGTCTGGCCGGCTGGAGGGGTGGCTAGCGTGGGGTCTGGATCAGATCCTGGGACAGTGCAAGGGAAGTCAGGGCACAGGAAGAGCAAATTGGTGGGTCTTGAGGGGGGCACAGGGCTGAGGGAAACTGGGGGTTCCCCACTGAACCCAAAAGACCTTCCCCACAAGGTGCAGACCCTCCACTTCTATTTTCCCCACCCCAATTCCTCACCTCCTCCCAAGGCTTCTACAGTCTGACATCCGCTCCCCTTTCTCTTCCGCTGTTCACCTCTGGACCAGGTCCTTCCACTCTGATGGTCTCCTGAGCCTCTCTGCCTCCCCATTCAGATCTGGTTCCTCTCCTAGCGACCGCTTTCTCTTTCCTCTGTCTTGCTCTCTCTGGAACTCTTTTTATTTCTCTGATTAGTATTCTTATCACTCTGATTTTATGATTCTAGGTTTACTAATCTCTGCATTTCTCTTTCTCTTTTTGTGTCTTTCTCCCACCATTTTTCTGATTCTGGTTCTCTGATTTTCCATCTGTCTTTTTCTCGGATTATCTGTTTTTCTATCTCTTGACCATTCTATTTATCTGTCTTTGCTCAGTTTTGGGTCTCTCTAACCATCACCCTCTATCTCCCTCTGATTGTTAATGGACTGTCCCTCCCTCTGCCTCTGTGCTACTCTTGCCACTCCGGGAGCCTCACCTGGCAGGTAGCCCATCTCTGGGCCCCTCCTCAGCAGGGCCCCATGGAGCAGCTCAGCCAAGGCCTCCGAGGCTACCGTGGGGGTCTCGCTTCCAGGCTCCAGCAGTGCCTCCTCCTCTTTCACGGGCAGACCTGAGAGATGAAGCTGTATGAGCCCTTCCACTGCCCCACACTCCCCATTCACCAGAAAGATCTTTTCCGGAGTTATT
Organism: Myotis lucifugus; assembly: GCF_000147115.1. Lineage (NCBI taxonomy): Eukaryota > Metazoa > Chordata > Mammalia > Chiroptera > Vespertilionidae > Myotis > Myotis lucifugus. Next base: position 647,020 of record NW_005871528.1, on the reverse strand, counting down.
CCTCCCTCCTCAGCTGGGCCTGCAGGAGCTCACAGGGTCCCAGGCTGAGCTGAGAGCTAAGATGGAAGGAGAGGCTCCCAGCTGCCCCTCACAATCTTCCACCTTCTTCTCCACATTTCCCCCCAGGCGGTGTGGGCCTTCAGTGAGCACCTTGGCTCCAATGAACCCTGACATGCCAGCAGGGTGGAGAAGGGGGGATGGTGCTGCCTTCATTTTCACCTCAGTGGTCTCCTGGTTTCCTGGTCTGACAGCACCTCCCAGCCCTTGCTTCTGCAGTACCCAGCTTTCTCTCTGGATTTCTATCTCTGCAGTGTGGTGTACGTTCTCTCTCTCTCTCTCTCTCTCTCTCTCTCTCTCTCTCTCTTCTTTCTCATTTCTCTGTGGTCTCTCCCGTGTCTTGCTGAGGGGCAGAGTGGGGGACTGAATATCTGGTCTCTGAGCAGTGCCTTTGCTCATCTGTCTTTGTCCACACATCCAAGAACAGTTGTGTGTGCAGTGCCTGGCATCCCTCCCAGCATCTCCATCTCCTACTCAGGTACTCTGCGTGTTCTGCCGCCTCCACAGACATCCCCCCAACTTTCCCAGCCCTCCTTCCTGTATGTAACCCTTGAGATGCTGCTAAAAGCTACCCTCACTCATTCCCCCACCTCTTCTACAGTGGGGTCAGGGGCTCCAGGTTCAAACTGGAAAGCCCTGGCTAGTCGCTTTCCATCAGCAGTGCCCCTCCCCTGCCTCAGGAGCTTTGGAGACCAGGGTGTTCCGAGAAAGGAGGGTAAAGGGCCCCCCTGGGGGCTTTCATGGCCCACCCCCACGATCCCATGTCCTTACCCTGAATCCAGGGGCAGCTCAGCAGAATTAGGAACAGCAGCTGGGGAGGCGGTTGATGCTGGGCCTTGGGAGTCCCCATGGCGACTCACACTGATTTCTCGTCTCTGCGCCTCTCTTAAATAATCTAGCTGTCACCTTTCTTCTGTCTCTATCTTCCCCTTTATTATTTTTCTTCCTGGCAGTTAGCAAGGAAGACAATTTCTCTACCCCTTGGGATGGAGGGGGAGAATTGGGCTGGGGGGTCGCCTGGAGCCCAACCCTCTTTGCCCAATCTCCTCTGTTCTCTGCTCCGGGATCTGAGGGAGAGGGGGCGCGGCTCCGGCTGCAGGGGGTGGAGCCGAGAGGGCCGAAGGACCGGGCCTCCTGGGTTACCCTCCTGGTCAGGCGCCTGGGTCCACCAGGCTGGCTGGATCCCAAGGTGTGATCCAGCTGGGGAAAGGCAAGACAGCTTGTGAGGGGCCTGGGGTGGGGTCGGGGATCTACTGGGCTCTAGAGGGGCTTGGCGGGGAGCAGAGGGGGTTGCGGAACCTAGAGAGCCGAAGCTCGGGCACTAGAGCTGCGGAGGGAGAAGCTGAGAAAGGTGTCGAGTCCACGTCAGATCCTGGGGACGGGCGAAGGGAGGGGCCTGAGATTTATTGGGGGGCGGGAGGGAGGAGGAAGTGCAGATGGAGGAAGGAGGGACCATATGAGCCAGGACCGTAATCCTCACTCCCGCGGCCCCTAGGGAAGGCAAGGGAAACTCTCTGGCTCCAGCAGTAATTACGGACCCCTCTCCCTGTTACAGCAACATCTGGACTCTGAACCGCCTCCTCCCAGGCTGCCGAGGCTCCCAATATGCCCCCAACCCTTATCCAGACCCTCACCCCATGGACTTCCCCTTCCTTTCTACCGAAGCTCCTGTGCAATGGCTTTCCCCGCCCTCCTCCAGGAGAGTGGCAAGTTTCCACACTTGTGAGAAGCCCAAGGGGTAACCAGGCTGGTTTTTGGAGAGGAGAGACCCTTCATCTTACCAGACAACATACAACATGAGCCCGGCCAGCCGGCAGGGGCTTTAACTTTTTTATTTCTGGCCTCACACACAACGCCTCCGACGCGTTTGTTCAGCACCACCAGCGCGCGGACAGCTCTCCCGGCCGCGCCTGAGCGGGCCCCGCCCCCAGCGCCGTGGGCGATTGGCTGAAACCGCCTTTACTGTCAATCAGGCTGCCCCCGGGGCTGGCTCCCGGGGAAGCGAAAGGGGAGGCGGAGTCACAGGCAGATGGGTCCAGGGTTCTGCAGACCCAAGGACAGGCCACAGCGTCCCCGTCCGCAGTCCGCCCCACCCCTTGGTTTGTCCCGCCCCTACTTTACGCATTGCGGGGTGGCTGGAGGTTGGCAACTTGCCCCTGGCGCCGCACGTGGCGCCCTTTCGGGGTCCGGGGAGAGGGAAATCCGGCGACGACCCCCCTTCCCCCTCCCCCCTGGCTGAGTTGCCGCTGCCACTGGGCAGGGGCTGGGGTAACTAAGCTGAGCAGACTGCTGTAGGAAGGAATGACGTCAGGATGTGTGAGAGCCAAGGAAGGAGCGAGTAGGGGAGAAAGAGCGAGAGAGAGCGAGAGCGAGAGGGAGAACCCGCCGGCCGGGTGGAATGAGATTAGAGGGCCGCAGGAGAGAGAGGGGGAGAGGAGAGAAGCCGCTGCGGAGGACGACTGGTGGCAGGTTCCGGTCCCCCGGGCTGCGGGTCCAGCTGGGGTAGGAACTGCTGTCCAGGGAAGCTAGAAGGAAAGGGGCGGAGGGTAGGGGCGGAGGGTGGGGGTGGAGGGAGGAGAGAAGAAAGGAGAGGGGGAGAAAGGAGAGGCGGAGGGTGAGAGAGGAAAGTGCTGGAAGGAGAAAGGAGAGATAAGAGAGTGGGGGGAGAGGCAGAAGAAAGGAAAGGGAGAAGAGGGTTAAAGGTACACGAGGGAGGAGAGAAGGAGGGAGGTACAAGGTGGAGAGAAGACTTCAGAAGGAGGGAGAACAGAGTGGAAATGTGGAAGGGAAACAGCCCCGGGGGGAACCAGGGAGTAGCCATGGAGGAAGAACTGGGGGGACAGGGGAACTGGGGTCTGGAAGATGCCCCAGGCCTCTTGGCCATGGCCTCCCTGCCCATCATGCCCACATGGCCTTTGCCCCTGGTCTCCTCAGCCTTCACCCTGCTGCTCGGAGCCCTCACTTCCCTCTTCCTCTGGTACTGCTACTACTTAGGCTCCCAGGACCTGCAGGCCCTGGCGGCTGGGAGTCGGGCTGGGGGTGTCAGTGGTGGGCCTGGGGGATGCTCTGAGGTCGGCAGGCCAAGCCCAGGGAGCTCTGGGGAGGCTGGGAAAGGACCTAGGACAGAAGGACTAGTGAGCCGCCGCCTTCGGGCCTACGCCAGGCGCTACTCCTGGGCAGGGATGGGTAGGGTGAGGCGGGCAGCTCAGGGTGGCCTTGGCCCTGGAGGAGGGCCAGGGGTCCTGGGCATTCAGCGCCCAGGCCTGCTTTTCCTGCCAAACTTGCCCTCTGTGCCCTTCGTGCCGCGGGATGCCCAGCGACATGATGTGGAACTTCTGGAAAGCAGCTTCCCTGCTATTTTGCGGGACTTTGGGGCTGTGAGCTGGGATTTCTCAGGAACTACCCCTCTGCCTCGGGGCTGGTCCCCACCACTGGCTCCTGGGTGCTACCAGCTCCTGCTGTACCAAGCAGGCCGGTGCCAGCCCAACAACTGCCGCCGGTGCCCTGGGGCCTATCGGGCACTGAGGGGGCTGCGGAGCTTCATGAGTGCCAACTCCTTCGGCAACGCTGGCTTTTCTGTCCTTCTTCCGGGGGCCCGGCTTGAAGGCCGCTGTGGACCCACCAATGCCCGGGTCAGATGCCATCTGGGTAAGTAGATGATGCCTGCAGACAACTTCCTTGCCTCTCCTTTGCCACCAGAGCTTTGTACACTGTGTTCTGATCATGCCTCTTCTCAGAATCTTCCACAACTGTTGCCCACAGCAGTGGCATTTCCCGAGCTTCAGTTACTTGCAAACTATCTTCATAAGCTTTGCCATAGTCACTTACCACCTGGACTGTGTTTCTTCATATGGACTCCCCCCACGTTTTGTTTTACTTACTTAAAAGGAATTTTTATAGAACAATGATAATCAGTATTATGTGTCCTAAATAGAGAGTAATCATGAAAACAAATTTAAACTTCAAAAAAGGCTTTACAAATTTTGGCTAAATACTCTAGTCTGAGACACAAGCCTACAGTCTCTTTACTTAGAAGGGAGCAATACTAGTAAGGTGTTAGTGTCATGGTAGCACCAAACTTGAGATGCTCTTTTTGATGTTTTAAAGATGGAGAAAATGGAAAGGAAAACAAGTTTCTGGTTATTTCATTCCATGATCTTATTGTGCTACCAGATGGATGTACCCTCGCCTCAGGATCAAGTCTAGATCCTTTCTCTCCTCACCTCCCATCTGTTCCCTTCCTTGCCTTTTCTCCCACCATGCTTTCAAAATAAAGGCCTTCTGGCTAATCCTGGCAGACACCACATTTATGCTATACCCTTAACCTAAAATGTCTTTACCTTTATCATTTCATCACCTCCTGGAAAACTCGTACTTAGTCTTTAGCACTCATATTTCCAAGTGTCACACCTCCTCTGGGATGTCTTCTTATTCCTCATCATTTGAAGTGGCTGCTCAGTTTTCTCACAGTACAGCTGTGTGGTCCCTGGGCAAGGATGAAGTCATTAGTTTCATATCTCGCAGGGAGGGAAGGCCCAGCACATAATAGGTTCTTGAGTTAAATTGTCAGAAGCCTAGGAGGAGATGCCACTTCCTCCAGGAAGCCTTCCCTTTTCTCTAAAACAGAATAGACTGTGCTTTGCACTGCATTTCCCTTATCTCCCAGTACTTCTTTCAGCCAGTATCTATAATAATAAAAGGGTAATATGCTAATTAGACCAGATGTCTTCCTGACATCGTTCCTGACGGAAACCGGGGCCTGAGGGAAGCCAGCCGGGTCCCGGGTCCCGGGTGCCGGAGGAAGGCAGGCCTGTTCTTGCACACATTTTCGTGCATCGGGCCTCTAGTTGTTTTATAATTCTATTCCAGTCACCTTCCAGAGAGCAAGAGGAACCGCCACAGAACCTGGTGTTTAGGACCCCCTGTCTGCTTTTTGTGAATGGGATGGGCTCCTTCCATAGAGGCTGGAATGCTGGATGCCTGGGTCTTTTCCCACAGGTCTGAAGATCCCCCTTGGCTGTGAGCTGGTGGTTGGGGGTGAGCCCCAGTGCTGGGCTGAGGGACACTGTCTCCTGGTGGATGACTCCTTCCTGCACACAGTGGCTCATAATGGTAATGGGGTCCCATTCTGCTAGAAGGGATGCGGGACTAAGAGTGGAGGGGAATAGATGAGAGGCTGCAGACTCAGGCCAACTGCCCAGTGCCACCATTTTCTAGCTGCATAACCTTGAACAAGTCATAATTTCCAATCACCTGTGAAATGAGGAAACTGCTTTGTTGGTCAGGTGGCTGAAGGATTAAATAAATCAATGTAGGTACAAAGTGGTTAACAGCACAAGACCCTGGGCCTGGATTGGGGTTCCTGTGCTCCTCTGGCACCCACATGGTTAGATGCTACCAAGTAGTTGGCAACACCTTAACTACACGTATGTTGTCAGGCCTAAGGGCCTCCTCCACCCTTGTCAAGGATGGTGCTAACCTTCTCTCGTTTAATACAATACATACCCCTGGCACTTACTAGCTCCTTGAACTTGGACAAGTTATTTAACTTCCTTGTGCCTGTTACTTTGTATAAAATAGGAATAATTATGGAACTATCTCAGAGTTTGTTTTGATGATTAAGAGTTAATGCACATGATGAACAGTGCCTGGCATTTACTTACAAAGTGTTTGCTTTTTTGGTTACTTGGTGAGTGCTCTGGCATATAAGCGCCTAATGTCAGCTACTCTCTGCCTCCATTCCCATGTACCCTAGGCTCCCCTGAAGATGGACCTCGAGTGGTCTTCATCGTGGACCTTTGGCATCCCAACGTGGCTGGAGCTGAGCGCCAGGCCCTCGACTTTGTCTTTGCACCAGACCCTTGAAGGAAGGTGTTGCCTTCAGACATCTGGGCTGGAGATATGCTGCACTCCGGGGTGGTTGCATGGTTGCCAGGACCTCCTCTCCAATGCAGGAGGCGGGGTGGGGCTGAGGGTGGGAACTTGCTAGTGAAACATCGAAATACAGATCTTAAATTCTCTTTTAACTCCTGACTACTTTCTTCCCAGCTACCAGCCCCACGGCAGGGGTGCATGTCTTCCCATCCAGCTAGCTAGGTACCCCCTTAACACAAGCCATCGCCCTGGCCATCACCCTGGGAGTTAGCACCAGATCCTCAATTCAACTTTATTTCAATAATTTAATAGAAAATTAAAATAATAAATAATATGAAACAGATTGAGAAGACAGCTGAGCTGGTGCAGGCCCAGACCAGCCTAATACAAACTTAAAGAGGTAAGGAGAATGGAAAGGGAAAGAGGGAGCAAACTACCCTGCACAATGGTTGGGAGGCAGCTCAGAATGTGGAGGGTGTTATTAAGGGCTGGCTTGACACTTTGGCATGTACAATGTACTAAAAAAAGAGAACTCTAAATCATTTTAAACCAGCTGGTAAGGGAAAATAGCAGGGCCAGAGTGGTAATGAGGGAATGAATGTAGCCTTCTGAAGGGCTCTAACTGAGGGAAGGGGCTGGAATGTACCATGTTATTAGCAATGAAGTGAGAATGAATGGAAAAGGGCCAAAGTGAAAGTACCATGCAATAAAAGGACACAAGGGAGACCCACGACTTGGCCAGCAAAGCCGGGGCAAAGGTATGGGAAGGGGAGGAAAAGAAAGAGGGACTGGGTCCCAGTGGCAGAAGAAAAACAGGGAGAAAGGTCAAGATCAGTCCTTGAAGACAATCTGTTGGCCATGAGGACGCTCGTCATGGGTGATGTGGCGCCGGACATGGATCCTGCGGACACGATGCTCTCGGTTCTCCTCATCCTCCCCTCGGGCCATCCCACCACCTCCAGCTACACCCCCTGTGGCCTCCAGGAGGGCTGGGTCTGGGCCCCGGGGAGTCTCGTAGATCAGGATGTTCAGGGTCTCCTCAAAGATCCGGGCCTCTGGGAATTCCACCTGCAAAAGGCCAGCAACCCCCAGCTCCCATCCTCTGGTCCAGCCACACAGCAACCCCTTCCCCCCAGCTGCTCCTGCACTGGCACACCTCCTAGTCTTTGCAATCACAGGTTCTTTGGCCTGGACTGTCCTCTGTGCAACTTCTTAACTCAGCAAAGTCACACTTACACTTCAAGGTCCAGCTCTGAAGTCAGGCCGTTATTTATTTTCTCTCCTTTGCTACTAAGTCTTTTGGTATATTCTTTCATTAGACAAATCTTATTGAATAAGTGCGCTGTACCAGGGTTGTTCTAGACATTGGGAACATAGCAATGAACAAAACAAAGTTCCTACCCACAGGAAGTTTACATTCTAGGGGGAGGACACAGACATACATTTAATAAAATATAAACTGTCAGATGATCACAAATGTTACGGGGGGGTGGGGATAATCATGGCCAGGAATGTCCTCAGAGGGTATTCAGAGAAGGCCTCACTGAGATGACACTTGACCAATGGCCAAAGGAGAAGAGGGAGGGAGCCAGGTGGGCAACTAGAGGAAGAGCAGTCTGGGAAGAGGCAACAGCAAGTGTAAAAGCTCTGGCACAGGAGTGGGTTTAGTGGATGATTTGAACATCAGCAGCAAGGCCAATGCACCGGCACAGAGTGATGAAGTAGAAGGGACGAAACAAAGAGGTGACTGGGGTTCCCCTTGTGTGTCTTGGAGGAATATAACTAACATAACTCTTAACAAGCTACCTTCTAATTATTGATTTATCTTGTTTTCCCAATAACAGAGGAAGCTTCTTAGAGCTGGGCCATTCATTCACGCATCAATAAGTGTTTCCTAGCTTCCACTATGAGAGACTCTTCCATGAGCCCCACTAGTGCTAAAGAAGTTGGAAGAAAAAAAAGATACAGCCCTACTCTCAAGGAGCTAACACCTTACTACTGACACCCCTCAGCATCCCCAGCTTTATTTAGCTAAGGAAGAAGAATGACCAACTTTGTCTGGGACTGTCAGTGTAAATGTTCATGAGTGAAGGTGTCTCAAATAAAGTGATGCTTAACTTGGGTCTTAGAGATTAAGTACAAGTTCATCAGGCAGACAGGGATGAGGAAAAATAATCCCAAGGAAAAGGAATAATGTAACCCTGGCTGGTTGCTCAGTGGTTAGAGCACCAGCCAAGCCCTGAAAGGGTAGTGGGTTCAATTCCTGGTCAAGGGCATGTACCTGGGTTGCAGGTTTGATCCCCAGCCTCCGTTGGGTCATGTGCAGGAGGAAACCAATCAATGTCTCTTTCTCACATTGATGTTTCTTCCCCTTCCCCCCCCCTTCCACTCTGTCTAAAATTCAATGGAAAAAATATCCTAGGGTGAGGATTAACAACAACAAAAAGGAATAATGTGTGCAAAGTTGGGGAGGTGTGAAATAGCATTTGATACACAGAGACTTTCAAGATTCTGGTATCTGAGGCACATCCCTCATGAAGGTCAGAAGAGACCAGGCTGATAAGACTGTCAGAGGCAAGATGGTATGACATCATGATTTACACAGTTAAGACCCCAGAACTTGGATCCTGACTCTCAGTGATAGATCTCCCCCTGCCTGATCTGCTCAGCTGCCTTTGTCCAGGGTCCTGGTCCTGCCAACCACCATAGCCCTCCCTGACCAGGCCCTGAACCCCTTCTGACCTTGGTCTGCTTCTTCTCCGTGGCATAGACAATGGAGGTGCAGCACACCTCGGCGATTTTGCGGCCCTGCCCGTAGAAAGACCAGCAGCAGATCTCGTCCCCCAGTACATCCTTGAGGAAGAGCAGCCGCCCATGGAAGCGCAGGGCCAGTTTGTCAAACAGCTCGATGTTCTTAAGTAGGTTGTCATCTGAAGTGCTGAAGACCAGGGGCCAGGAGGCCTCAGCACAAGTGGCTTCCCACCTTCTGTTCCCCCCAGCATAGGGCCCGGACACCCAGCACTCTGGTCCTGCCCAGGGGTTTGGTGCCCAGCAGGGACCTTCCTCCACCCCTGGGGCCAGGCCACGCAGGCCTCTGCAAGGAAGCAGCATTTGCTGAGCAAATCCCAGCACAGTAGAGTGGCTACCTGTGCAGTCTCTGGAGTCAGGCTGCACCACCTGGCATCCTAGCTCCACCACTTTTTAACTGGGTGAAACTAGGCAAATTACTTCACCTCTCAGTGCCTCAATTTCCTTAGCTGCAAACTGGAGATCACAAATTTTGTGAGGATTATGTATTAATATATGTAAAGCACTTAGAATAATGCCTGTTACAACATAAGCACTTAGTAAATGCTAGTCATTATCATCAAATCCTCACCAAAACCTGTTTGCTGATAAAACTAAAGCTCAGAAGTGAAAATGACCTGTCCGAGGTACCCAGTGGGTAAGTGGCAGAGCTGGAATTCCCATTCAGCAGGCACTCCTTTCATCCCTCCTTGTGGCCACAGCCCTCCCCTTGGGCCAGGAGCAGGGCTGTCTTGAGCCCAGGGTTCCACCCAGGGCGCCTCCCTAGCCCCTGGCAGTCACCTGGTGTAGGAGTACTTGTTGTTACTGCGGTTGTGCAGGAGCTTCACCACGGGCTGTTGGGGGAGAGAGGATGGAGAAGGGTGGGGCTCAGGCTGCGGGGAGAGGCCCCCAACCTCCACCCTAAGGACTCAGGGCCTCACCTTGGAGGTGCTGGCCAGGAGCTGCTGCTCCTCCTGGGGAGATGTCACCATGGGGACGAGGCACAGCTGGGACAGGGTCTCCCTTTTTTGCTGGAGAAGAAGCGGAAGGTGGTTAACAGCACAACCAAAGGTCACTCACTTACCCACTTCAAAGTCTTCAAAAGCTGCTTGCCACCTTTGGGGGGAAATCCATACTCCTTAGTTGTCCACAAGAGTCTGCAGCATCTGGCATCTCTGATCTTGTCCCTACCTCTCCCCCGGCTTGCTGGGCTTCAATCCCACCAATGGCTTGTTGTGTGGCACATCCGGTTTGTGCCCACCTAACCCTTTGCTGTTCCCACTACCAGAGACACTTTGCACTAAGTTTCTGGCTCCTCCACATCATTCAGACCTCAACTCCAGCAGTGCCCCTCAGTGTGCTGGTCCTCCTCCCTAAGCTCCCTGGCTACAGCAGCCTCCTCTACTTCCTCTTCACAGTATCAGTTCACTTTCTTCACAGCACTCAGTTCCTCACATTTTCTCAGTTTTTAGTCTATTTGCTAAGGTCTGTCTCTTCCCATGTAGGTGGTAAGTGCATAGTGTACAATAGATGCTCAGTAATACATCTATTACTCCTGTATAATAAATTAATGAGTCTGGCTGGGTGAGAGGCTGAAGGCAGAATCAGAACCGGACACACAGGCTTCTTTCCTTTTCTGTCTTCTAGAATCGTCATGCCAAAGCTCCTCTTACCTCTCCCGACCTATAAACTAGATGTGCAATTCTAACACAAATTCAAAAAAAAAATTTTTTTGAGACACCCATAAAGCTTTTTCTAAAATTAATATGGAATAAAAGTCTAGCCCTAACCGGTTTGGCTCAGTGGATAGAGTGTCGGCCTGCGGACTGAAGGGTCCCAGGTTCGAATCTGGTCAAGGGCATGTACCTTGGTTTCGGGCACATCCCCAGTAGGGGGCGTGCAGGAGGCAGCTGATCGATGTTTCTCTCTCATCAATGTTTCTAACTCTCTATCCCTCTCCCTTCCTCTCTGTAAAAAATCAATAAAATATATATATATATAAATAACTGTTAAAAAAAAGTCTACTATTATTTAGGTCAATTTAAAAAAGAGCCAGATATTAAAATATCCTACAAAGCCATAATAATGAAAACAGTGTTGTTTTGGTGCAGAAACAAACAATGGAACACAGTAGAGAGACTGGAAACAGACTAATGTATATATGAGAACTGATATTTACAAAGACAGCACCACAAATCAATGGGGAAGTCCTAGCCGGTTTGGCTCAGTGGCTAGAGCGTCGGCCTGCGAACTGAAAGGTCCCAGGTTCGATTCTGGTTAAGGGCACATGCCCAGGTTGTGGGCTTGATCTCCAGTCGGGGACTTGCAGGAGGCAGCCGATCCATGATTCTCTCTCATCATGGATGTTTCTATATCTCTTTCCCTCTTCCTTCCTCTCTGAAATCTATAAAAATATATTTTTAAAAAATCAATGGGGAAAGTATGGAGTGTGTATTGATTATTGCTGTGTAGCAAACTGTTCCAAAACTTAACAGTTTAAATCAACAATCAACATTTCTCAGTTTCTGTGGTTCAGGAATTCAGGAGTTCAGCTGGGTGGTCCTGGCATGGGACTCTCATGAGGTTGCAGTCAAGTCAGCTGGGGCTGCAGTAATCTGAAGGCATGGCAGAGTCTGAAGGATTTGTTTCTGAGAAAGCTTGTTCATATGGCTGTCAAGTTCATGCTGCTTATTGGCTGGAAATATCTGATCCCTGTCCCTTGGACTTCTCCATAGAGTTGCTTGAGTGCCCTTATAACATGGCAGATGGCTTCTCCAAAGCAAGTAATTCCAGAGGGAGCAAGGTGGAGGCCTAAATGTCTTTTATGACCTAGTTTTGTCAGACCTACTCAGTGTGGGAGGAAACTACACAAGAGAATGAATTCTGAAAATAAGGTCATTGGGGACTGCCATAGAGGCCGGCTCCCATTGATTCAAATCCCTCCCATATGCAAAACACATCTACGGCTTCCAATGATCCTCCAAAGTCTCATCTCATTACAGCATCAGCTTGAAGTACAGAATCTTGTCATCTAAATCAGGTCCAGGTGCGGATGAGGCGCTTTGGATGTAGTTCCTTAACTATAGCTCCTGAAGTACATTTGCTCTTGATCTGAAGGCCTGTGAAGTTGTCTCTCCCAAACACCCAATACACAAGGTGGGACCGACATACTAGTGAGGATACAAACTAGGGAGCTCTTGTTCAAAAGGGCAGGGCAGGGGACAGGAGGCACCTAGAAGGCACTGCTTCATGAAAACTCTTAATCCAGCTGGGCAAATGTTGGGAGCTCTCTGATGCTTACTCTTACCCCAAAATGATTCTCTGTGGCTTTGGTTCTGCCCTGAGTCAGCCTTCCTTTTCCATGAAAGACAGTCCATGCTTGCAGCTCCAGTTTCCTTAGTCATTTCCTGCCTGCAGAATTTTGGGGTTCTAAAGGCCTCTTCTCCTCTTGCACTAGCTCTGTGCCTTTTAGTGTTTTTGCCAAAAGAATTTTCTTAAAAATTTATTGGGTATCTTATGTCTTGGGGTTCACTTCACTAGGCAAAAGCCACATACACAAATCTCTGTGAAATAAGCTCTTCTCTACTTTGGGCTTGTGCTGAGACTGCCGAGGGGCACCTTTAAGCTTCTTAGATGCACTATTATTTGATTGAATGATTATCTGAGATATCTTCTTGGATATTTTTGAGATTTTAAAAGATTTTACAATTGCATCCACAGCTTCCTCTTTAGACCAAGTTTTACTGAAAATACCCTGTATTTGCTCTAGGCCAACAAGCCATTTTTAAATAAATAAATATAAATATAAATATAAATATATATATATTGATTTCAGAGAGGAAGGGAGAGGGAGAGACAGAAACATCATTGATCAGCTGCCTTCTGCATGCCCCCTCCTGGGGATTGAGCCCACAACCCTGGCATGTGCCCTTGACTGGAATCAAACCTGGGACCCTTCAGTCCACAGGCCGACACTCTATCCACTGAGCCAAACCGGCTAGGGCAAGCCATTCGTTAATTTCAACATCATTTGTTATCTGGAAAAGCTGGGCATTTTCAAACTCTAATTCCTGGCTCCATTTTGTTCAACTGTTTTTCTTTTAGCTTACCCTCTCCTCTTTTATTTTACTGTAGGCAACAAGAAACACTGTGGCAACTTCAACAGTCTGGAAGTCTCTTTAGCTAGGTCACCCAGTTCACCAGGTATGTTTCTACCTTCCACATTACTGTAGGAGACAGTGTTGATAAACTTCTGCCACTACAGAACAAGGATCGCCTTTGCACCAGTTTCCAATAACATTTTCCTCACTGCAGCCTCCATAAAGGTCATCAGACTCCTATAAACGAACTCTTTAAAACTATTTAGGCTTTTATTAACACTCTTCAAAGTCATTCCAGCTTCTGCCCACTTCCCAGGTCTAAAGCCATGCCCACATTTAAAGCTTTTGTTATGGCAGAATCCCACTCCAGATATCAAAATGTTATTTATTGCTGGGCAACAAATTACTACAAACTTATTGGCTTAAAACAAATAAACATTTATTATCTCACACAGTTTCTGGAGGTTGGGAACTGAGATTGGCTTAGCTAGGTGGTCCTGGACCATGGTCTTTTATGAAGCTGGAGTCCAGATGTTGGCCAGGGCTGTAGTGATCTGAGGACCTGAGTGGCCTCCAGGATCCGCTTCTGAGATAGTTCACCCATATGAGTGGGAGTTTGTGCTGACTGCTGGCAGGAGGCTTCAGTTCCTCCCCAAGCCAGGGCTGCTTGAGGATCCTCACATGGCAGCTGGCTTCCCTCAGAATGAGTGACCCAAGAGAAGGGCAGAAACAGCAGTATCTTTATGACCTAGCTTTAAGTCACACACTACCATTTCTGCAATGTCCTATTGGTTACAGAGGTTAGCCCTATTCAGTGTGGGAGGGGATTAAACATGAGCCAGAATAAGCAGGAGGCAAGAATTTTGGACAATTTTGGTGGCCATTTTTGTTTAATTTTTTTTATTGATTTCAGAAAGGAAGGGAGAGGGAGAGAGTGATAGAAATATCAATAATGAGAGAGAATCATTGATCAGCTGCCTCCTGCATGCCCCCTACTGGTGATCGAGCCCACAACCCAGTCATGTGCCCTGACAGGGAATTGAACCGTGACCTCCTGGTTCATAAGTCCATGCTCAACCACTGAGCCAAGCTAGCTGAGCTTGGTGGTCATTTTGGACACTGCCTAGCACAGATTGTTTAATAAATGGCATTGGGAAAACTAGTTCACTGTAAGGAGGACAAAAAAAGAGTTAAATCCCTTCGTAATTCATATTTACAACAGATTAAACAACATTTAGATTAAAAGATCCATATATAAAAGATAAAAATATAAAGTTATTTTAAAAATGCAGAATGGAAAAAACTTCTTAAACAAGATCCCAAAGGATACACCTTTGGGGGGGGAAAAAGGAATTTGACTAAATTAAATTCAGAATTTCTCTGGTTGACAATGGAAACCTTACAAATAACCACACTTAATAATGTTGATGGTATGACAGAATTATAATTATTCTACAACCCCAATGAAATTACTGACTCAGGTAAGGGTCATCAATTGGTGTGTGGTTGATAGGTAATTGCCATTCATATAGTGCCAAAATAACATCATACAGAATACTTTTTAGTTGGCAACAAGGGAATGTAACTACAATGGAAGGATCACACCAACATCACCTGAATCAAGGGGCTAATTCTGAGCATCACTAATGACAAGCCACATTAGCAATATTATGGATCTCTCAATACAAACAATGTAAAAAATGTAAAATTACCTAAAATGTATTCTAACCAAAATGTTTAATATCAAGCCTTTATATCCATCATGTAGTTTATAGAAAACTCAGAATGGGGTGGGTTACAAACCAAATAATACCACAAGTAAACAACTAGGCAAATTTGGAAATTGGGTCATTATGCAACTGGTGGTCTCTTTAACAAGTCAGCATCATGTGAAAAAAGGGACTGGGTTGGAAGAACCTTGAAGAACATAATAACCAGACATGGTGCAAGGATCTAGACTGGGTCCTTGTTTAGATGAACCAGCTATAAAAGATATTTCTAGAATGTGTGTGCGCCCTGGATATTAGATAAGATAAAATTTTACTGACATGGAAAGATGGCAATTATTAACAAACAAAGCAGATTACAAACAGCACATACAGTGTGACTGTATTTTACACACACACACACACACACACACACACACCTGGAAGGACATTTGATACTTTCGTATTTTTAATTATCTGTGTTTTCTAAATTTCTGTAACATATACATACTGCTTTAAAAATAATAAATGGTTATTTACAATAAAAAAAATCAAGTATTTCCATTCAACAATAGCTGCTATAGGCAAGTGACATTCTAGGAGAAAATACTGGCAACATCTAAAACTGACTAGAAATTATTATCAGAAACAAACTTCTTCAGCTGGGGTTCCTCTCATGAATCTGAAAACTTAGCAAATAATCTGAGTAACTATTTTCTGAGCTTTCCCAAGGAGGGTAGGTAAGTAGTACCAGTCTAGATACATAGGAGAAAGGTAAATTTATTATGCATAATACATGCCTTAGGGAAATAGGCCTTAATTCTCCCTAGGAACTAAGCTAAATTATTCAAGGATCTCCTGTAAAGCAACAAGAAAAATATATTTTTTAAATGTTTTCAAATGTTTTTATTGATTTTTAGAGAGGGAGTGGGATAGAGAGATAGAAACATCATCAATCAGCTGCCTCCTGCATGCCCCCTACTGGGGATTGAGCCACAATGGGGGCATGTGCCCTGACCAGGAATTGAACTGTGACCTCTTGGTTCATGTGATGCTCAACCACTAAGCCACATGGCCGGCCAAGAAAAAGATTTTTAAAAAACGCAGTAGAAAATTTAGTAAAGAATATGAATAGGCAGCTCAGTTGGTTGAGCACTGTCCCATACACCAAAAGGTCGAGGGTTTGATTCCCAGTCAGGCACATACCTAGGTTGCAAGTTCCATCCCACTTGGGGCAGGCTGGGGCTCGTATCAGAGGCAACTGATTGATATTTCTCTCTTCCTTCTTCGCTCTAAAAATCAATAAACACATGGAAAAATAACAAGAGTATGAACAGAAGGGGAAACCAAAAAAGCTAGTATATAAAAAGATCTCATTAGTAATGAGAGGAATGCAAATTAAAATGAGATCACTCTATACGAATCAGATTGGCAAATTAGAACACTGGATCATGCTATGTGCCGTCAAGGATATGCAGAAACAAGATCCCTATGCACTGCTGCACAAGAGTGTAAGGTGCTACAGCCATTCGGGAGAGTAATCTGATGATATTGATGAAATTTGTTTGTATGTGTCCTGTGACCCAGCAATTCCACTCCCAGCT
Source organism: Myotis lucifugus (assembly GCF_000147115.1). NCBI lineage: Eukaryota > Metazoa > Chordata > Mammalia > Chiroptera > Vespertilionidae > Myotis > Myotis lucifugus. The sequence continues at coordinate 630,892 of NW_005871528.1, read as the reverse complement.
ACAATCATGAGAAACCCTGGCCGAGGACCCACAAGGGCACATGTATGAAGATGTTCACGGTGGCACCATTTGTGGGGGCAGAAAGTGGGGAGTCCCTCTAGGTCTCTAACCTCGGGAAAATGCATAAATAAAATATGGTGAGTGCATACCACAGATTCCTGTGCAAAGAACTAAATGTACATGGAGCAGCATGAATAAAACTTGAAAAAAGTACTGAATTAAGAAACAAAACACATGATCCATAACTCAATGCCATTTATAGAAACTTATATGCATACAAAACAATGCTTTAGCTTTTCAAGGGAACAAACATAATCCAAGCATATGGAGGAGTACCTATGGGGGAAAGGGAAGTGGGAAGGGGTTTGGAAATAAAGGAAAAAAAATAAAAAGAGAAAAGATTTGCATAGACCAATGATGATTCAGTGCCACACACTGAGGAGCATTCTGTCCCCAAGTAATATAAAAAAAAAAAAAAATCTCCAAACAAACAAGCAAACACTAGCCAAGTGGGGTGGGATGGGAATGGTCTCAGAAACCTGGAAGGGAGGTAGCTGGAGCACAGAAAAAGCACTGTCCTTGGAAGCCAGATAACCTGGGGTTGAATGTGAGCTTTGCTGCTTACTGGCTCTTTGACCTTGGATGCATCCCCAACATCCTCTTTAAAAAATAAATGTCAAGCAGGGGTACAAGATGAACATACAAGCAGCAGAATCCCTCCTGACACACAGGAGTGATTATGTGGGGGTGGATAACATTAGATCAACATTAGCTTCAGGAGTGGGTGTGAGATGACATTAGACAAATGTGAAACTATAGCTCAGGAATGCGCTTCCAAGATCATCCCATTCCAACTGCAAGTGGTTACCCATTAATGCAGTGGTTCTCAACCTGTGGGTCGCGACCCCTTTGGCGGTCGAACGACCCTTTCACAGGGGTTGCCTATCCTGCATATCAGATATTTACATTACGATTCATAACAGTAGCAACATTACAGTTATGAAGTAGCAACGAAAATAATTTTATGGTTGGGTCACAATATGAGGAACTGTATTTAAAGGGCTAGAAGGTTGAGAACCATTGCATTAATGGGTCATGAAATAACTTTAATGGGTCTCAAAGAACATTAAAGGAAAGAAAATAATATTTCAGAATGCATTTCCCTGAAAGTATCATTTTATAAAACTCTTATTTCAATTATGAATATGAAATGCATTTTCTCTATGGGATGCAGTCACAAAGTTTGAAAAATATGGATACAGCCCAAAGAAATCCTATACTTTTGGATTCCAAGAATAAGTATTCCCCAAGGTAACAGACACTTGTTCATAGCTGCCACTTCTTAATATACAAAGGACATCAAAAAAGAAACCCTCGTAGTCTCCATTAATATTGTATCATAAGAGAAAGGATGTTTTAACATTGTAAAAATAGGACAGAATAAAAGGCTTTATGTAAAACTCACTACATTGTACTTATTTTTCTCACTTCCCTATCTTGTGGAACATGAGGACAGAATGCCAAGGTAGAACTTGACTCACTCAAGGCCAGCCAGTCAGCTACAGTAGAGGTGACACTTAACCCCTATGCCTGGCTGTGCTTTCCAATATCTTCTCTCAGAACCCTGAGATCCACAGAAATGAAGCACAGCAGGTAGGGCTCTGGAACCCCCAAACCTTCTGTCAAAAAAAATTGTTTTAAGCCCCTGGGGGTGGGCGGGGTGTTGCCTGCCAGGATAGAATCAGATCATGGAGGTCACTACATTCCGTTTAAGTTAAGATTTTTTTTACTAGTGGCACAAGAGAGTTATTTATGATTTGATTTCTGGGCAAAGGGGAGAATACATTGGGATTATTTTTGAGGATAATTCATCAGGTGGTAGCGTAACAGCTGGTTTGGCTGTGTAGAAACAGCAAGCAGAGAGAGCAATCATTTAACCATTGCAATAGTCTTGGCATGAGATGTTGAGAGGGGCCCTGCCTAAAACAGCAGGGATGCAGAAGACAGCACCCCCAAATTTTCTGGGGTCATGGCTACTCAAAGCCAGGCCAGAGGCAGCCTCTCACAGTAGTATCGCATTATTTCCTTTCATTGTTTCTAATGCCCTTATATCTAACTACGTGAGCAGCTCTCCCAGGGTCATGGGCATAGGAGTGGAACTCAGGAGGTGGGGGGAAGGACCCTCACCTGTAGTGCCAGCTGGCAGTCCTCAATCAGGCCCTGGACCAGGTAGTAGCGTGCTTCACCCAGTAGCTCCCCCAGTTCTCTGGTACTTTCAGGCAGTGGCACAGACCCATCCCGAAGGTAGTTGAGGATTGTACCAAAGTGACGGCCGCTCCGGTCAATCAGCACCCAGCCTGGTGGGATACAGAGAAGAAAGAGAAGGGATGGCTTTTCTGGGGGCCCTGGAGCTACTAAACTTTTATGAAAAAAGGATTCCAACTCTACAAGTCTGAATTTTTCTCAAACCTCTGTGTTATCCAAGAAATACCATTAAAACATGTCCAGTGTTTCCATGCCCCCCCAATAATATATATATATATATATATATATATATATATATATATATATATATATATATATATTTGATTTCAGAGAAGAAGGGAGAGGGAGAGCTAGATAGAAACATCAATGATGAGAGAGAATCTTTGATCGGCTGCCTCCTACACGCCGAGGACTGGGGATCGAACCCGCAATCCATGTATGTGCCCTGACCAGGAATGGAACCCACAATCTTTTGTGGGACAGGACGACACTCCAGCCAATGGAGCCACCCGGCCAGGGCACATGCCTCTTTTTATTGGTATGTTTGTTTACTGTTCTCCCTGTCCCCAGAAAGAAGTAAACTCAATAAGGCTAATCTCCTCGGATCCATTTACCCAAACAAAGTATCTCCAGTATGAACTGGCGCTTTACAAATACTTACTGAACAAGTAATTTCTTCCCCTTTAGACAACTGAAGACTGAGCTCCACCTCCCAAATGTTTATTTTCCTGCTCTCACAATCTTTGTTAAACCTCCCCCCGCCCCCCTGAATCGCCCCCTCCAAAACTGCAAGATTCCACTTGGGCCTGTGAGGCCCAAACCTGAACGCAACACTCCAAGAAGGTAGGGTTCACCTGCCAGAGAGAACCCTCCACCCTCCGCTCTGCTGTCCCTGGCAAACCACACGCAGCCTCTCCTTCCACAACCTGCACTTGCAGATGGCGTCCTCGAGTGCATTAGGGGAAACACAGAGACACAGGCAAGATCTCCCAACTCCGCGGGCTGGCTGTCAGCAGCGCTAAGACAGGGGAACGAACGGCTGGGCAGCTGGGAAAAACTGACCAAGGTTGCCGGACCGATGCTGCTGGCAGCAGGGCCGGCTCCCAAGGTGTTTGAGCTGGGGCGGTGAGGGTGGGAGAACTGGGAGAACTGGGAGTGGCGATGGAAACTCTGAAGTGACACGTTAAACCCCTCACCACGGGGCCTGGCAGAGCTGCAGACGGGGTTGTTTCTAAGCGCAGGCTGTTGCTGGGGGTAAAGGCTGGGGGTGGAGGAAGGTTATGAACGAAAAGGGGGAGACGAGATGGGATGTGGGGATGGAAGGATGTGAGAGTGAGTTGCTGGCGGGCAGTGAGCGGAGGGAAGGGACACGAAGGCCCTGGGCGACGAGACGAGGAGTCGGGTCTCCCCGGAGGGCGGAGGGCAGCGCGAGCGGGGCGTGCGGTACCTCCGGCGTCGGTGAGTACCTCGGCGCGGCCGCTGAACATGGCCTTGAGCAGGGTGTCCTGCCCCGTGAGGGTGCGCAGCGTGGTGTAGTGCAGCGAGCCCCCTCCACGTTTAATTTAATGTACTTGCTATTCAGAGTCTGCGGCTGGAGCTCGTCGGCGTCGGTGGCGCCAGGGCTAGGCTCGAGCTCCCAGGGCGTAGGGACTTCCAGGGACAGGGCCCCGGCCGCCGCCGGGCCCGAGGCCTCGGCCGACATGCCAGGTGGGGGCGGCGGCGGCCTGGGGCTCTCTCCGCGCCCTCCGGCCGCTCCCCGGGACCCTGGGGCCGACCCCTCCTGCCCGACAGCCCGCCCCACACGCCCGCACGCCGCCGCTCCGCGGAGACACTGGCCCACAGCCTCGCGCGCCAGCACCTCCCCGCAGCTGCGCAGGCGCGGCAACGTCGCGTCCCGACCTCGCGAGGCGGGGAGTGCGGAGCATGCGCAGTGGCCTCGGGCCGGTGCAGGGCCGCGGGCGGGGCGCGCCCCTCGTTACCACCGAGGACCAGGTCCCGGCGCCTGGCCACCTGCCTGGTGTGGAAAGCGACGTCCCGGTGCCTTGGTCGGGCGGGCGCTCTCAGAGCGACTCCCAAGCGTGACGGGGAAACTGAGGCCCCGAGGAGCAGGTTTCTGGGCAAGGTGTCCCGCCGGCCAGCCCCTCGCACTGGACAGAGCAGAGCTGCGAACAGGCACCAAGGGGAGCTCTTGGAGAATGCTGTGAAAGTCCAGCTGAGTCCATTTAAAGATCAAACTGGCTTTATTCCACCATTCATGAGTCAGATGGCATACCGTCTAGCAAATAGAAAGGAGCTCCCTAAGCTACAGGAAAGAAAAGGGTTTTAAAGGCAGAAAGGGGGCAAAAAATGGGACATTAGCAAAGAATATATTGCTTCAGGAAAGGTGGGCCTCCTAAGAGGGGTGTGTGTGTGTGTGTGTGTGTGTGTGTGTGTTTGGGGGGGTGGGGGGAGGGAGGGGGGTTATTATCTCGCTAGTGCTGACCAGCTCATCCCATGTTGCCTGGTTAGAGATTGCATTCCTGGGAGATGTTGAGGTTGCAGTTAGGTTGGGTGTTAAGTCTTGGTTTGCTGATGTGGGGCTCAGCACAAGTGACTCCCCTTTTAGGCCTGTCAATTGTTTTCAACAAGGCTAAGGGGGATGGCCTCCCAGGGGAGGTGGCAGTAGTGCCAGGGCATGCGGGGTGTGGGTAGGTAAGGTCATCACGGACGGCCTCTCCGAGGAGGTGATACTGAGTAACGCAGAGAATGGCCGGGGAGAGGTGTGAGGGCAGAGAGTTCCAGGCAGAGAGAAGGACAATGCAAAGACCCGAAGGCAGGAACAGGCTTGGTGTATGTAAGGGGCTGAAAGGATGTCAGGGGTGGCTGGAGCAGCCGAGCAAAGGTCTTAGAATCCCAGCTAATGTTGTGAGGTACCCGACCCTGAAAAAGAAATAAGATAGAAACCCATGGTTGATAAGAAAGTGTGGTGAGAAGTGTGATGTAACCATCCAGCTTAATGTCTGGCAGGGGGATTTGCTGGAGGGAAACTAAACAGAATTGTAGAAGGGCGGTGTGTGTGTGTGTGTGTGTGTGTGTGTGTCCCTGAGAACTGCTTTGCTTAATTCCTTCTGCCCAGAATTAGGACATTTTCTCTGGTTCCTGATCAATGACAACTGGTCTTTGGCCAAGTTCTGCAGATACAAGGTTGCGCAGCACCATCCTTATGGATCCTTGTTCCAACTAAAACTGGGCCAAATACCTGCTCCCTTCATGTTTTCTCACGATTCCTCTAATTTGTACCCTTATCCTTCTAACTGACACAATTTCACTTGAGACAATTTAGAATTGCAGTGCCATTTTGGGGAACTTTTCACAAGAATAAGATTGTTTATTCGAAAGGTACCTCAGAACAAAAGAGGAAGAAACCCTCATCAGGAGACTGTCTTATTTGTCAAAAAGAGCGGTTACTTTGTTTAGCGTAGGCAATGTTTCACTTCTGTACTTTGTATATTAGTAAATGCTAACTTTTTAATTGCATGGGTCTATTAAATTGTCAAACGCCTGCGTTGTTTTTAAAAGGAATGCCATTCTTTGGGTGTGCATGTACTAGTATATGTCAAAATCTGTTTTTCTACATTCAAACTGTCTTCCCTCCTCGCTGAGGGATCATTGATTAGATTTTTAGAGTGGTAATTTCATATTTCTCTAAAGTAGCTCCCTCTCAACTTTTTTTGCTGTCTATTTCTCTCTTTAGGAAAACTTTAAAGTTAACTATTCCATTGTATGTGTGTGCTCTAGGAATAACCAGTCCACTTAAACAGTTTAAAATGTCTTAAAGAATTGTTAAAACTATATTTGTTTTCTTTGTGGGCACTGAAAAGTGTGTTTATGTAATGGGCTTCATTATTATAGTTACAAGATAAGAAAAGGCCTTAGTTCCAAGATAAAAGAAGAGTGTTTAGCATGAGCCATGTCTTTAAATTTGCCATGGAAAATAATGACAGCACGATATTTTGGTTTGTACAAGACCAAGGTTAATTTTCAAATGATTTAAGCCTTTTTAATTTTTATATTGATTTTACTAGAGGCCCGGTGCACAACATTTGTGCACTGGGGGAGGGGGCGGGGGTTACCTCAGCCCGGCCTATGCCCTCTCGTAGCAGTCCGGAATGACTAGTCCGGCTCCCTGCCTAAGCCAGCAGTAGGACATCCTTAGCACTACTGCTACCTCAGATGCAAAAGATTGCCAGCCTGAGTGGTGCTCCCCCTGTGGGAGCGCACTGATCACCAGGGAACAGCTCCTGCGTTGAGTGCCTGCCCCCTGGTGGTCAGTGCGCCACATAGCGACAAGTCATTCCAACGTTCAGTCAGTTTGCGTATTACCCTTTTATTATATAGGATAAATCAAGTTATCATAGATTTCATTTTTAAAATACATTTTTATTTTCTTTTTTTTCTGCAGTATATTACATCCCCAGGGTGGGCCACCATTCCCAGAATTTATTTATAATTGGAAGTTTACATATAACTGGAAGTTTGTACCTTTTTACCTTCACCCATTTCCCCCACAATCCATCCCTGCCTCTGGCAGTCACCAATCTATTCTCTGTTTCTGAGTTCAGTTTTTTTAGAAGTGATGTCATGGAATATTTTTCTTTGTTTGACTTATTTCACTTACCATAAGGCCCGCAAGGTCCATCCATGTTATCTCAAATGGCTGGATTTCATATATGTATATATCACATTTTCTTTATTCATCTGTTGATGGACATTTAATTTATTTCCATGTCTTGGCTATTGTAAGTAATGTCTCAATGAACATGGGGGTGTGGATATCTCTTTGAGATAGTGATTTTGTTTCCCTCAAATAGGAATTTTGAAGAAGTGGAATTGCTAGATCATATGGTAATTCTATTTTTACTCTTTAAGGAACCTCCATACTGTTTTGTAAGGGAGCTTCACCAATTTACATCCCCACTGACAGTGCACAAGGTCCCCTTTCTCCACATCCTTGCCAGCACCTTCCTCTTGTCTCTTTGATAACAGCCATTCTAACAGGTGTGAGGTGACAGCTCATTGTGGAATGGTTTGTATTTACCTGATGATTAGTTACATTGAGCATCTTTTAATGTACCAGTTGGCCATTTATATCTCTTTGGAAAAATGTCTAGTTAATTCCTCTGTCCACCTTTTAATTGGACTGTGTGTGTTTTTCTGCTCCTGAGTTGTATGAGCTCTTTATATGTTTTGGATATTAACCCCTTATCGGATACATGATTTGCAAATATTTTCTCCTATTCCGCAAGTTGCCTTTTCATTTTGTTGATGGTTTCCTTCGTTGTACAGGAGCTCTTTAGTTTGATGTAGTCCTGTTTGTTTATTTTTGCGTTGGTTGCTTTTGCTTTTGAGATCAAGTCCAAAAATCATTGCCAAGAATGATGTCAAGGCGCTAACCCCCTATGTTTTCTTCTAAGAATTTTATGGTCTGAGGTCTTACATTCAACATATTAACCCATTTTGATTTGATGTTTGTGTATGGAGTAAGATAGGGGCCTATTTTATTCTTTTGAAAGTGGCTGTCCAGTTTCCCAGCACCATTTATTGAAGAGACTATCTGTTCTCCATTGTATATTCTTGGCTCCTTTATTATAAATTAATTAAATGATCATATATGCATGGATTTATTTCTGGGCTCTCTGTTCTGTTCCATTGGTTTATGTGTCTGTTTTTAGGCCAATATCATACTCTTTTGATTACTGTAGCTTTATTTATTTATTATTATTATTATTAGAGGCCCAGTGCACGACATTCATACACTGTGGGGGGGGGGTCTCTCAGCCTGGCCTGTGCCCTCTTGCAGTCCGGGACCCCCGAAGGGTCCTTAGCACTGCCATGGAGGCAGAAGAGGCTCCCATCACTGCTGCTGCGCTTACCAGCCGTGATCCCGGTTTCTGGCTGAGCAGTGCTCCCACAGGGGGAGCACACTGACTACCAGGGGGCAGCTTCTGCATTGAGCTTCTTCCCCCTGGTGGCCAGTGCGCATCATAGCGACTGGTTGTTCTGCTGTTTGGTCAATTTGCATATTAGCCTTGTATTATATAGGATTACTAGAGGCCAGGTGCACAAATTCGTGCATGGGTGGGGTCCCTTGGCCTGGCCGGCGATCGGGGCCAATGAGGGCCCTCTCGCTCAGTCCCAATCGGGGCCAATTAAGGCTGGCTGGCTGGGGGTAGGGACCGCGGGAGGTTGCCTGGCCAGGGTTGGGGGTGGGGGAGGGACCGTGGGAGGTTGGCCTGCTGCGGGAGGTTAGCTGTGGGAGCACACTGACCACCAGGAGGCAGCTCCTGCATTGAGCATCTGCCCCCTGGTGGTCAGTGTGCATCATAGCTACCGGCTGGTCATCCGGTCATAATGGTCACTTAGGCTTTTATATAGAGAGAAGATTATTGTTATTGTTAATCCTCACCCGAGGATATTTTTTCCATTGATTTTTAGAGAGAGTAGAAGGGAGGGAGGGAGGAGGAGGAGGAGAGAGAGAGAGAGAGAGAGAGAGAGAGAGAGAGAGATACATCGATGTGAGAGAGACACAATAATTGGTTGCCTCCCTCACAAACCCTGAGCAGGGCCAGGGATCAAGCCTGCAACCAAGATACATGTCCTTGACCAGAATCGAACCCATGACTCTTCAATTCTTGGGCCGACACTCTAACCACTGAGACAGACCAGCTAGGGCTGATTACTGGAAATGTGATGCTTCCAGCTTTGTTGTTCTTTCTCAAGATTGCTTTGGCTATTCAGTGTTTTTCTGTTTCTATACAAGTTTTAGGATTTTCCTATTTCTGTGAAAAATGTATTTGGAATTTTGATAGGATTTCATTGAATCTGTAGATTGTTTTGGGTAGTGTGAACATTTTAGCAATATTAGTTCTTCCAATCTATGAGCACAGACTATCTTTCCATTTATTTGTGTCTTCTTCCATTACTTTTATCAATGTCTTATATTTTTCTTTTAAAAAATATGTTTTTATTGATTTTGATTTTTTAGAGAGAGAAAGGGAGAGAGAGGTAGAAACATCGATTGGCTGCCTCCTGCATACCCCCCTACTAGGGACTGAGACTGCAACACTGGCATGTGCCCTGACCTCTTGGTGCCTGGGACAACGCTCAATCCACTGAGCCACACCTGCTGGGCAATGTCTTATAGTTTTCAATGTGCAGTTCTTTCAACCTCCTTGGTTAAGTTTATTCCTAGATATTTTATTCTTTGGGATGCAATTGTAAATAATTGTTTTCATAATTTATCTTTCAGAAACTTATTTTTAGTTTGTAGAAATGCAACTGATTTTTATATATTGAGTTTGTATTCTGCAACTTGACTGAATTCACTTATTAGTTCTAAATGGAAACAATTTTACTTCTTTCTTTCTGATTTCGGCGCCTTTAATTTCTTTGTGTTGCCCAATAACTTGGGCTAAGCTTTCTAGTACTACGTTGAATAAAAGTGGCAAGAGTGAACGTCCTTGTCTTGTTCCTGATCTTAGAGGAAGAGCTGTCAGCTTTTCACCATTGAGTACGATGGTTAGCTGTGGGCTTGTCATATATGGCCTTTATTATGTTGAGGTACATTTCCTCTGTACCAAATTTGTTGAGATTTTTTATTATGAATGAATGTAGAATTTTGTCAAGTGCTTTTATGCATATATTGGCATGATCATATGGTTTTTATCCTTCATTTTGTTAATGTGGCATGGCATATTGATTGATTTGCAAATGTTGAACTGTTCTCACATCTCTAGAATAAATCCCACTTGATCATAATCTCTGATGCTTTCAATGTAGTATTGAACTCAGTTTCCTGGTATCTTTTTGAGGATTTTTACATTTATGTTTACGGGTTCTTAGCCTGCAATTTTCTTTTCTTGAAATGTGCTTGTCTGATTTTGGTATCAGGGTAATGCTGGCCTTGTAAAATGAGTCTGGAAGTGTTCCCTCCTTTTCTATTTTTTTTAATATATATTTTTTTTTTATTGTTTTTTTACAGAGAGGAAGGGAGAGAGATAGAGAATTAGAAACATCGATGAGAGAGAAACATTGATCAGCTGCCTCCTGCACACCACCTACTGGGGATGTGCCCACAACCCAGGTACATGCCCCTGACCGGAATCGAACCTGGGACCTTTCAGTCCGCAGGCCGACGCTCTATCCACTGAGCCAAACCTGTTTCGGCTCCTTTTCTATTTTTTAGAAGAGGTTAAGAAGGGCTGATATTAAATAAATAAATAAATAAATAAATAAATAAATAAAGTATTAATAATCTTTAAATGCCTATATAGTTTCTACATAAGAAACAAATACAAAATATTGGTCACTAACACATAACTTTTACCCTTATTTCTTAAAATGGCAATAGGTTAATAAAAGATAAAAATGCCTTTGGGTTATATTATAAATATATTTATTTTGCCACCATAATTTGTTAAAGTGATATTAAATGAATGCTCATAGAAAAAAGTTAGCTAAACAATTCTTGATTTTCTGTCCTCTAGTTTTCCCTTGATTCTGGGAAAAAAGTTACTTTGGTTAAATATGATAATAAATATAAATGTTTGACTACACTAGGTATAATAATTTACAGAGGTACAATACAAAATAAGAATATGTATACAAAATCATGGTTATAATTTCTATGTATTTGTTAAGGGAGTTATTTATTTTTGGGGGAGGGGGGTTATTCCTCACTGGAGGATATTTTCCCCATTGATTTTAGAGAGTGAAAGAGAGGAAGAGGGGGACAGAGGAGAGACAGAAACACCAATGTGAGAGAGAAACATCGATCGGTTGACTTCCACATGTGCCCTGACTGGGGATCGAACCCACAATCTGGGTATATGCCCTCACTGGGAATCAAACCTGCAACCTTTTGGTGTATGGGACAATGCTCCAACCATCTGAGCCACACTGGCCAGGGGGTTATGTTTTAAAGCATTCAATTTATTACCTATTTGTTTATTTATGTATCTATGTGTGCCTAAACATACCAGTATATATATGTGTACATAATAATAATTCATTGAAAAATGTTACATGAATAATATATAAAAGGAGGAAAATTAGAATTTGGGCCTTTTTTTCCTGTAAAATGATTTTATGTCTAGATAAATATATATTTTTAATAGTTTATTGATTTTTAGAGAGAGGAATGGAGAGAAACATCTATTGACTGCCTCTTGCAGGCACCCTACTGGGGATCGAGCCCACAACCTGGGCATGTGCTCTGACTGGGAATCGAACTAGCAACCCATTAGTGTATAGGACAGTGATGGCGAACCTAAGACACGCGTGTCAGAGGTGACACGCGAACTCATTTTTTTGGTTGATTTTTCTTTGTTAAATGGCATTTAAATATATAAAATAAATATCAAAAATATAAGTCTTTGTTTTACTATGGTTACAAATATCAAAAAATTTCTATATGTGACACAGCACCAGAGTTAAGTTAGGGTTTTTCAAAACGCTGGCACGCTGAGCTCAAAAGGTTCGCCATCACTGGTCTAGGACAACCCCCAACCAACTGAGCCATACTGGCCAGGGCAACTCTTAGTGTGCCGGGACTGACCGGCAGACCCTGAATGATGATTAATTACTCTGACACACGTTTCTGTGAAAGAGAGGGCTAAGGGGCTGCTTGCTTTAGGAGCAAATGGCCCTGGTCGCCTGCCTCCTTAGGCTTTTATTGTCACAACAGCTTGAACTAAAAGCACCTGCATCTGTAGTGTCTTTCAAACAAGGACATTTTGAGGTCTAAACAGAAAGATTCTAGTAAAACACCCGGGGGTCAGACTTGCTTGGAAAAGTCAAGGCAGGGGCTGCCGCCTTCGGCAAGGTCCCCCAGAGGCCTCCAACCTTTCAGAGAATCCTCCTTACAGACCTTCCAGCCAAGGCCCGTGCTTCCCACATTAGTGTTTTTTGACATACTCTAAATCATTTTTCAAAAAAGTTAAGTACCTAGTGAACATTGTTCATTGCTATGTGTTATTACAACATTGCCTATAAATATATTTTTAAAATTTTATTGAATTTATTAGGGTGACATTGGTTAATAAAATGATACAGTTTCAGTTGTACAATTCTGTAATGCTTCATCTGTATATTGTATTGTGTGTTCACCATCCCAATCACCTCTCCTTCTGTCACCAATGATCTCCCCTTAACCCTCTCCTACCTCCCCATCCCCTTTCCCTCTCGTTGTGTCTATGAGGTTTTTCTGCTTAATACCTTCACTTTTCCCACCCAGCCCTCCAAACCCCCTCCCCTCTAACATCTGTCAGTCTGTGTTCTGTATCTCTGAATCTGTTTCTATTTTGTTTGTTTATTTTGTTCATTAGGTTCTACATACGAGTGAAATCATATGGTATTTGTCTTTCTCTGATTGGCTTTATTTCACTTGGCATAATACTCTCCAGGTTCATCCATGCTGTCGCAAAAGTTAAGCTTTTCTTTTTTATGGCTGAGTAGTATTCCACGGTATAAATGTACCACAGCTTTTTTATTCACTCATCTACTGAAGGGCATTTGGCTATTGTAAATAATGCTATTTACAATAGCATTATTGTAATCATGGCTATTGTAAATAATGCTGCAATGAACATAGGGATGTATATATTCTTTTGAATCAGAATTCCTTTAGATGTATCATATTTTTTGCTTAGATATTTATATATTTTCTCTACAACTATTCTGGATTTCGCTTTTTCCTAAATTCAGCCCCCAAATTTAGACAAAACCAATGGGCCCTAGCCGGTTTGGCTCAGTGGATACAGCATTGGCCTGCAGACCAAAGGGTCCAAGGTTCAATTATAGTCAAGGGCACATACCTTGGTTGCAGGCTCCTCCCCGGCCCATCCAGGAGGCAACCAATCAATCTATTTCTCTCACATCGATATTTCTCTCTGTCTTTCTCTCTCTCTTCCACTCTCTCTCAAATCAGTGGAAAAATTTCCTCAGATGAGGATTTAAAAAATAAATAAAAATAAAACCCATGGGACTTTTATTTTTCTGTTAATCCTCGCCTAAGGATTTTTTTTCCCATTGATTTTTTTTTAAAGACAGAGTAGAAGGGAGGGGGAGAGACAAAGAGAGAGAAACATCTACGTGAGAGACACATCGACTTGGCTGCCTCCCACAAGAGCTGGGGATTGAGCTGGAAACTGAGGTATGCACCCTTGACCGGAATGGAACCCGTGACCCTTCCGTCCGAGGGCTGACGCTCTAACCACTGAGAAAAACTGGCCAGGGCAGGACATTTTTTGATTTCTAAACTATCTTTGGGTTTCTTAAAATGGCCAATAGGTAAGACAAAGTTCTGCTCCTGTACTCTATAAAACAAAAGGCAATAGGAATAATTAGATTGATTTGCAATTCTCCAAACATTAATTCAAAATCATTATGAGAGTTCTTTTGTCTGCTAAACTCATATACTTTAAAAACAACAACAACGAATAAATCAAAAGGAGAGTTTATCTTCCTACATTATTTACACATGAATAAAGTATGTTAATATAAATACCTGTCAATTATCATATACTTTTCAAGTTAAAAAAATTATATTTAAGCCAAAGACTGGCATGATAATTGTCTACAAAAAGATTTGTTTCCAGGATTTTCTATTCACAAGCCCCTTTCTCTTTTTGTTCATGAAAAGTCTGAACGAGCTCTAGGGGTCCTGGTTAATTACAGGGGCATCACCAGAGGCTACTCATTATTTCAGTCTTTCATTAGGTCCAGCAGCCAAGGCATATCTACCTCATCTAAGAGCTATAGCAACAACAGCAGAATGTGTGAAACTTTCCCTTGATTTATTTTTAGGGTCTCTACTAACTGTAATGGTTCCCCCATCCTACCCTCCATTCTAAAGGCTCTTCTAGTCTTCTATTCTAAAATACGCAATACTTCTTGATTGGTGGCATACCTGCCTATAGAATATTGTTGTTTTCCTTTTATACATCACTGTTGATCAAGCAACCCCATAAATCTGGCACAAAGGGGGAGCCTATGGTTCTTTTCCTCCTTCAGGGAACTATCAAATTCTGCATGGATCCTCTACATACCCTAGTACAGTGGTCGGCAAACTGTGGCTCACGAGCCACATGCGGCTCTTTGGCCCCTTGAGTGTGGCTCTTCCACAAAATACCGACTTCTGTGCATGGGCCATGAAGTTTCAATCGCACTGTACATGCGCGCCCGCACGTGGTATTTTGTGAAAGAGTCACACTCAAGGGGCCAGAGAGCCGCATGTGGCTCGCGAGCTGCAGTTTGCGGACCACTGCCCTAGTAGATTCCTGATTTAATCATGTGTTTTGCTAACTAAGAGCTTTAACTTCCTCATATCTTTTCATGAGCATCACCAGTTCTTTTTTTTTTTTTAAATATATTTTTATTGATTTCAGAGAGGAAGGGAGAGGGAGAGAGAGAGAGAAACATCAATGATGAGAGAGAATCATTGATCGGCTGCCTCCTGCACACACCCCCACCAGGAATTAAGCCCACAACCCGGCATGTGTCCTGACCGGGAATTGTACTGTGACCTCCTGGTTCATAGGTCGGCGCTCAACTGCTGAGCCAAACCGGCTGGGCCCAAGCAGACTATTTTATCACAATCTCAGATTTATCCTTATAAGTTGTCCTAGAAATTAATTACCTTCACCTGGACCTGCCAGCTGACAAAATATATAAAACAAATGTTTATGCTGATAGTAGGTTTATGCTTTTAGGTTAGTCCAGGGGTGGGCAAACTTTTTGACTCGAGGGCCACAATGGGTTCTTAAACTAGACCGGAGGGCCGGAACAAAAGCATGGATGGAGTGTTTGTGTGAACTAATATAAATTCAAAGTAAACATCATTACATAAAAGGGTACGGTCTTTTTTTTTTTTTAGTTTTATTCATTTCAAACGGGCCGGATCTGGCCCGCGGGCCGTAGTTTGCCCACGGCTGGGTTAGTCCATGACTTTGAAATGCATTGGAACCTTTTCCACTTAGAAAAACAGTTGGAATTTTCTTATAAAATTGAACACTCACATATGCTACTGTGTAGGTCCTGCACCCGTTTGCCTCAGATCCACTCCTTATTGTCCCCTGATGTGTTCCGTTTTGTGTCAGCTGCAGACTACACATCTCAGACAGCTCTATCAGCTGGCTTCCGTTGGACTCAGCCAGTGGGAGACAGTGGAGGAAGAATGGAAAGAGGGAGGAGGGGAGAAGCCAGGATATTTTTCAACAGCACCCTCCGCTCCCACTCCCATTCCCAGCTTAGTTTAGGTAGCATCCCCCATGGCTGTAGCTCTCACATGGGTCCAGCTTGCACCACAGAGGCCAGCCATGATTCCAGCTTCTACAGGTGATCTTTGCCCCAGGAACTGATAACCCTAACCCTTTGTTCCTCCGGTTTGAGAATAGGTAACAGCTTTCTGCTATTGTTCATTTGCGGGTTGTCTCAGCATCTCCTGTTAGGTTTCTGAGCTATTGGTTACCATATTACTTAGCAATAAAAAGGAACAAACTATTAATACATGCAATAGCTTAGGGAGTTTCACTCAGGGAGTTATATTGAATGGGGGGGAAAAAGCCAACCTTACAATTCCATTTATACAACAATCTAGAAATTACAAAATTATTGAGGAGAACAGACTAGTGATTGCCAAAGGTTAAGGCAGAAGTGGGGTAGGGAGAGGGGAGAGGTGTAACAATAAAGACATAACACAAGGAATCTTTGTGGTGATGAAATTATAATAGTAGTTACATAAATCTTCATGTGATAAAATTCTGTGTGCATAGAACTGCATATTCACACAGGTACAAATGAATGCTTATAAAACTGGTGAAATCTGAATAAAGTCTGTGGTTTGTACCAATGTTTTCCTGGTTTTGATATTGTACAATAGTTATTGTAAGACTAGAGGCCTGGTGCACGAAATTTTGTGCACTTGGGGGTGGGGGAGGGGTCCCTCAGTCCGGCCTGCGGCCTGTGCCCTCTCGAAGTCCAGGAGCTTGTAGGAAGCAGGCCTAAGCCTTCAGTTGGACATCCTTAGTGCTACCTCAGAGGCAGGAGAGGCTCCTGCCACTGCCACCGCTGCACTTGCCAGCTGTGAGCCCGGCTTCTGGCTGAGCGGTGCTCCCCCTGTGGGAGTGCATTGACCACTAGGGGCAGCTCCTGTGTTGAGTGTCTGACCCCTGGTGGTCAGTGTGCAGCATAACGACCGGTAGTTCCGCTGTTCGGTCTATTTGCATATTAGCCTTTTATTAGATAGGACTAGAGGCCCATTGCACTAAGATTCACACAATAGGCCTTCCTTCCCCTGGCTGCTGGCACCGGTTTTCCTCCAGCACCCGGGACCCAGGCCTTTGGTCTGGCTGCAGCGGAGAAGCCATACCTTGAGGCTAGGCTTCTCTGCTCTGGCCAGAGCGGAGAAGCCAAGCCTCTTCAGTCTTCAGTAGTCTTCAGTCTTCTCTCCGTGCCTGCGCATCCAAATTAACCCACCATCTTTGTTGGGTTAATTTTCATATGCATCCTGATTGGCTTGTGGATGTAGTGGAGTGACAACCAACTTACATATTTCTCTTTTATTAGTGTAGATGTTACCATTGGGAGAAACTGGATACATAGTACCCTTTCCATACTATTTTTGCAACTTCTTGTGAATCTATTAACTATTTCAAAATTAAAAGTTTTTAAAATCCAAGAGAAAGAGAACAGAAATAAAATAGACAGTGTTGAACCAACATTGATAGGGTTAATGTTAAGGTTATTGCTGAGCATGTTTGCAATGCATGCTCTACCTGCCAATGACATATTCCTGGCAAGACTATAAAGGTAGGACATGGAAAGGAACCAAAGCCTTGAGGCCCTGTGAACACCTCCAAATGAACTATAAGTATGTTCTAATTATTGCTGCTTATCCTCAGGATGGATTGAGGCTTTCTCTTGCTAAAGCTATGGATGTACTAGTAGAGAAAAAATTACTTGATTTTAAAATTGCCATTGTGGTTAGGAGTGGTCTCAATTCATCTCTCTAGTAATGAAGACACATATTGTATTAGTACTATTATTTTAAAAATTCTGTATAGCTTTACCTTTTACCTGGAAAATACACTGTCCCTATCTATTATCTTCAGCAAAAATAAAGAGAACTAAAGGAATTAGAAAAATCATAATTATCTAAATTCTCAGAAACCCAAAGTTTCGCCATTGCCTTTGATACAATAAGACCAGTTCCCCACAGGACCCACACGTTATCTCCTTCTGAGTTAGCTGCCCACACATTGGGGAATCACTTCCAATTGTAGATTAGCACCACAATAAACTTATATGACTAATTTCTGCAGGGACTCACGTAATACCTCCAGGTTATCACTGTAAGTACAAGCTGCATTTCCAAGTCAAGCACCTAAGCATCTGCATGATCAGAAACATGGAGATTTGGTCTTCTGGGAAAGAACCAGAAAAAAACTGCCCTCGAGCATTTACAAAAAGGACCTTTAACAGATAACTGACACAACAATAGAACTCCAACTTGTTGATCCTTGATTCGTGTTTTCTAAATAAAGACATAGTACATCACTTCCTCCTGAGCACTGAGCTCCAGTCCATTGGGGTAACCTCGAACTGAGGATTCTTAGCAATTCTCCAGAAGCTTCTGACTGTGAGCAGCTTCTGCCCAAGACAATGGAACAAGATGCCAACTGCACACATGAGCAGTTTCTGTGGAAGACAACAGAACAAGATGAATAATTTGGTTCTTCATATTCCTTTCCACACCCTTTGTCCTCCTAGTAATCTTGCCTATTATTGTCTTTAATACCCTCTTAGACTGACTAAAAGTTTTCTTTTTTTTACCAGTCACCTTTTATTAAGTGTTAATAATTATGAGATGAACGCATTCAGAGGTGCTGGGCAAAGGTCATGGTCAGGAATGTGGAGTCCACACTGGGCCCTCTTCAGTGGTACTTGCCTCGCTACTCATGTTTAAGTTCCTTATAAGAGCAGTCGTCAAAAAAGCATGCAAGCTGCCAGCACCATAGAAACCCCAGCAACGCTTCCTTCACGTTGACATACTTGTAAATACCGGTAGTGACCTCCCTGAACCTCCAGCGATGCCTTTAGGGGTGAAGTCCCACGTCAACATCCAGCTTGGCAGCTCCCCTATTTGACATCCATGAGTTTCTTCTTCAATGGCATGACTGACGCCATCTTGGAGGTGGGGGGTCTGTTCTCTGACTAAAAGTTTTCTTAATATGATTTTTCCTATTTCATCCTGTTATTTTTTACTTCCTGTGGTCTCCTTTTGCTACTTGAGGTGGGGAAGAAGCCCTAGTGCTATTTCTCACCTCTTAGCTACTGCTCTGAATTTAACTCATTGCTGGATCTGTTGCCACGCCACCTAATCTTGCTGACAAAACGCAATAGCTGCCACACTTCAGAAGGTAAATTTTCATCTACCAATCCTTTATGGTCTTAAATTTTCCTTATATAATTAGTTCCAATGTTTGGTCCTATAAAAATCGGACCTGAACAAAATGCTTCTGCTGAGATCAAACCAAAGTCATTAGGAGTGGGAGCTCATGTTGGGGCTGTCCTTGCTACAATGGTTAGTTTATTCTCTTCCAAGACAACCCCAGTCTACTTGCAGGGATTATGTGATTCCACTTAAGAAATTTGTCTACCTCAAGAATCCAAAAAGTGGCTACTGCTATTGTGATAAACAAGATTTACAGTCCCAATGCAATGTCTGTCTAATTCCTACTTCTTATACAGACATCAGGTTTTACCTGCCTGCTGCACACTCACTTATCCTGCATATTTTGGTAATTGTTAGAGCCTTTCAGGTGTTTTAAACTACCACCTCTCCACTCGATCATGCTTTCTAGAGAACGATACCTAGAAGTCTCCAAAATGAGACAAGCACAGGCTATGGCAGGAAAGCTCCCAGGAAGGACGACCTACTCTCATCACACATGCTGTGTGAGCTACACTTCCTAGAGTAGGGATAATTTACCGGAAAAGGTGATCCAAAACTTGTCTCGAATCCCAGCAGACATCATAAATGACACAATTTCTACTTAGAAGCCCAACAACCAATTTAAATGTAAATTCATTAACCAAGGGGAAATTGATGCTTTAACAATAACTATTTGCTGCTCCTATATAAATACTGCAGGTCGAGTGACTATGCTAAAAGGAAAAGTCATTTGGACCTCTAAGAAAACCACGCTGGACTTTGGGACATGTCTTCATTTCATTGCCTGGGTTTGGTTATCAAGCCCCTGTCTGCAGGGCTTATTATAAGGATTAATAGCTATTTTGTTTCTGTTAATTTCCTGTGATACCATTGGCTGATGTACTCTGTTCAGAGTCTTAAATAGTAGGCAGTTAGACATGAGCAGAGTAGGAACCATAGGCCAGGTACAGAAGGCCACCCAGGGCGGAAAGCCCAGATGTCTAGCAATGGACAATTGTAAGGTAAAGGTCATGATTAGGAATTGGTGACCCCAGGGTGACCTTTCCTCCCCTAGCATATCCCTGGTCATGGGGTTTAGACCCCCTGGCCTTTCATATCGCTAGTTATGCAGTTCAGACCTTCCTCGGACCTTTCCTCCCCTGGCATGTAGCTAGTCGTGTAGTAGGCCCCCTCAGAGGAGGAACAAGAGGGTCCGAGAAAAGCCTCATCTGACTCCTATACAAGCTCTTGCACGACCACTCCCTTAAGCATTAAGCCCTCAGGACAATGAGGTTCTGACCTGCATCAAATTATCTTAGGAACAAAGCCTCGGGTCTGTTGGACACAGAGGCAGACTTTTGGTCAAACTAGAGATGACATCCAGGCCTCAGTTGTGTTTCAACTCCAGACCCAGGAAAGCAGCAAGGCCCTGGCTGACATGAGGACCAGCTGCAATGATGAATGTCCTCTGAAAGGACACACCTGGAAAGCTGATGAATTTCTATTGAGATCCTCCCTGAGACCTCCAGACCAAGACCAAGAACTCAGCTCGAGTTCTCTCCATCCTCTCTCTCTCTCTCTCTCTCCTCTCTCTCATGTCTTTCCTCCTCCTTTCTCCCCTTTCTTTTGCCTCTGTGACTGGTTTCTTCTACCTCTGTGACTTTCTAAATAAACTTTTGCTTGTATTTGAGTCTTGGCTCTGAATTTTTTCTTAGCCAAAACTCAAGGATGGGGGTCTAACATGTGGGGCCAGCTCACTGTTAACAATCCTGCAACAAAAGAAGAAAGAGAGACTAACCTTAGTCTAACTATAGACATTCTCTTGACAATCTCCTGATGAGCAAAATCTTGGCAATGGTGAAGAGCTTCACTAAAGTCCGGAGGGCTGACTCCTTCTGCCCTTAGCCAAGAGGAGAGACTGAGAAAGAGAAAGCAGCCTCTGACAGCCAGAAGCTGGCCTGCTGCTGTCATCGAGGCCTTGGTGTTGATAGGAACTGGTATGACACTTGCAGCTAGACTATTTTTTCTTTTGATGAACACATTTTTGCAGAACACCAACATCACAGAGACAAGGCTACTCTATGACTGTGAGGGATCAAGATAAAAATAAGACCACTCTGTCATCATGTCTGAACACAGACAAAAGAACATTATCCAAACAACAGAAATGACCAACTGCCCCCATCCTGGTAACTTAAATCACTTCTGCTTCTTTATCAATTGTAGCTTTAGTCTTGCTCCTTCCTTCCCACTTTTAGATAAATATTTCTAAGATATTACATCACAGAACTATCCTGACTTCCTCACATCAAAACCAGAGCAAAGCTCCCTTTCTTGAATCCTTCCCAGAAACCTAACACAAGCTCAAGTCCTGTAAGAAGTCATTTTTTTTATTTAAAACATATTTTTATTGATTTCAGAGAGGAAAGGAGAGGGAGAAAGAGATAGAAACATCAATGATGAGAGGGAATCATTGATTGGCTGCCTCCTGCACACACCCCCACTGGGGATTGAGCCCGCTACCCGGGCATGTGCTCTGACCGGGAATCGAAGCATGACCTCCTGGTTCATAGGTGGACACTCAAACACTGAGCCATGCCGGCTGGGCAAGAAGTCATTTATAACATGCTCTTACTGAGATGCCCCACAGTTTCCCATAATGTGTGGTCACCTTTACTGCAATGAGTCAATAAGCCCAACTTTGTTCAATTATTGCTGTGTTCTGGGTAGCCTTTTATGGGAGGGCATTGACGCTGGAAATTGGATTTTTTTTTTCACTGAAAGATACTAATTTTTTTAAAGTTGACTCCAAACAAGTTTTAAACACTAAAAGAGGCCCACAGGTTTGATTTGGCCTGAGAGCTGCCAGTTTGCAACCTTTTGATTGGATGATTTCCCTATTAGATGAAAAGGTTAATACTGTTATGAATGGTTAACTGTTAAGTACCTAAACGGAACCAAGGATTAGAACACATTCTCACATGTATTGTTTTCATGTTCTTTGCTACTTAAGTCATTCTGAACTCTAAACGCTGTTCATGCTGTGCCATTCGCAAGGTTGCCTGCTGCATATTTGTCTACAAGGTCAAAGTCCTATGGCAGGATGCTGCTGATGTATACCCATTTCCCTCTCACTGTGAGCCTGTAGCCATGGGAACTGTGATAAGTACACAACAACACCTTCAGAAACAAATCCTCAGGGATCAAAGTTTATTTTAATGAAGCTGGCCTGATCACAGAGGAATCTGGGGGACTTTCTGGCTTCTCAGCACTGCGCTGCCTCTGACTTGAAGCTGGCGCTGGAGGAGCAGTAAGTGGAGCTGCCTCAGGTATGGGCTTCTTACTGGGAGCTGGGACTTGGGCCAGGCAGAGAAAGGCAAGGGGAAAATGCTTCTAGGTCTGCTGCTCCTGAGGAGAAAACAGAAGGGTTTTTGTATTCCAGGTCCCATGGTCTCTGTAAGCTTTGTGAGTTCTGAGAGTATGTTGAGTGAGTCTAGATCAGTGGTTCTCAACCTTCCTAATGCCGCGACCCTTTAATACTGTTCCTCATGTTGTGGTGACCCCCAACCATAAAATTATTTTCGTTGCTACTTCATAACTGTAATTTTGCGACTGTTATGAATCATAATGTAAATATCTGATATGCAGGATGTATTTTCATTGTTACAAATTGAACATAATTAAAGCTAGTGATTAATCACAAAAACAATATGTAATTATATATGTTTTCCGATGGTCTTAGGTGACCCCTGTGAAAGGGTCATTTGATCCCCAAAGGGGTCGCGACCCACAGGTTGAGAACCGCTTGCCTAGAAGGTGATGCAGGCCTGCTTCCCTACAAATGTAAACACCATGTGTTCCTTCCTCTTCATTTTTTTTTCGGGGGGTGGGGCTGGTTGGGGGGGAGGGGTCACAGGAGGTTGGCCAGCCCACCCTGCGCTGATCAGGGGCAGAGCTCACCAGGGGGAGGGGCCTCAGGCAGTTGACCAGCTGGCCCCGCCCCCAGTTAAACTCCAAGTCGAGGGGACAATTTGCATATTAGGCTTTTATTATGGATAATAAAAGCCTAATATGCAAATTGACCAAACAGTGGAACAATCAGTGAAACAACCGGTTGCTATGATGTGCACTGACCACCAGGGGGCAGATACTCAGTGCAGGAGTTGCCCCAGCCCACAGGCCCCAGGCCAGCCAAGGCAGGTGCCAGCAGGGACCCCCTGATCACCCTGCCGGTCACCCCACAGATCAGCCCTGATCGCTAGTCAGGGACCCTACCCGTGCACAAATTTTGTGCACCGGGCCTTTAGTATAGAATAGTTTCTTATTTTTTGTTTTTCTGTGGTATCAGTTGTAACTCTTATTTCATTTCTGATTTTATTTATTTGGACTCTTTCTCTTTTTTTGATGAGTCTGTCTAAAGGATTTTCAAATGTGTGTATGTCTTCAAAAAAACCACTTTTAATGTCATTGATCTTTTAAAAAATTATAGCCTCTATTTCAGTGGTTCTCAACCTTCTGGCCCTTTAAATACAGTTCCTCATGTTGTGACCCAACCATAAAATTATTGTCGTTGCTACTTCATAAATGTAATGTTGCTACTGTTATGAATCGTCATGTAAATATCTGATATGCAGGATGGTCTTAGGCGACCCCTGTGAAAGGGTCGTTCGACCGCCAAAGGGGTCACGACCCACAGGTTGAGAACCGCTGCTCTAGACTGTCATGCAGAAAACTCACTCGCATCTTCAGGCATGTGCTCAAAGGTCACCGGCACAAAAACACCTTCTCTGACCTCCTTATGTGGCCTGATCCTGGGCGGGTGGCTCAGTTGGTTGGAGTGTTGTCCCGTACACCAAAAAGGCTGTGGGTTCAATCCCCAGTCTGGGCCCATATGAGAGGCAACTGATCTCTCTCTCTCTCTCTCTCTCTCTCTCTCTCCCCCCCCCTCTCTCTTTCTCTCTTCTTTTCCTCCCTTCCTCTCTAAAAAATTCAATAAACATATCCTTAGGTGAGGAATAAAAAAATTAATAAAGTGACCTGTCTCTTATTCCCTACATCTTCGTATTCATTTCCTCCATATCCATTGCAAAATTATTTGTCTACATTTCTCATTACAATGGAAGCTGTATGAGGTATGGAACATTACCTAACGCATTCTCCATTATAACTCCAGCATCCAAGTGCACAGAGTTGCTCTGTGAATATTTGTTGAATGAATTCAGGTGGGAAAGGAGAGAAGGATGACTGGGGAGATAAGAGGGGATCTGAAGCACAGAGAAAGAACTGGCCATGAGCTGGAGGAGGGACATAGCTTCCTCTGTAAACAGCGGCGAGGAGGAAAGTTTGGATGTATATGTATGACATGTGTCCGTGGGAGCACAGAGGTGTGTGGCAAGGGCAGAAAGTTAAAAGATTTCATGGGTGATGGACTCTTTCTGGTGAGGTCATCTGCTGACAGTTCAGATGGAAGTTTCAGAGGTTGGGTAAAGGATTTGAGGAGAATGGTAGAGATTTAAAACAGTTGCTGAGGGAAATGGGAAAATGAACACACCAACATTTTTTAAAAAATATATATTTTATTGATTTTTTTACAGAGAGGAAGGGAGAGAAATAGAGAGCTAGAAACATCGATGAGAGAGAAACATCGATCAGCCACCTCCTGCACACTCCCCACCGGAGATGTGCCCGCAACCAAGGCACATGCCCCTGACCGGAACCGAACCTGGGACCCCTCAGTCCACAGGCCGACGCTCTATCCACTGAGCCAAACCGGTTACGGCTGCACCAACATTTTGAGACTACCACGTGCCCGGTACCTTGTTGAGTGTTGCGGTTATAGAGATGAGGAGGATGTGACACAGCCTTGGCCTTTCAGGAATTCACAATCCAAAGACGATAGACTTTCTACAAGAACGTTAAAATGCAGGGTGCTCTGTACTGCAATGGATGGAGTGTTGCAAAGACATGATGGGGGTGGAGGTTCAATTCTGAGAGTGGGGGAAAACAGACAGAGGCTGTGGCCTTTGAGGTTGGTCTTGAAGAAAGATAAAGTGTGTACAGGTAGAAGTCAGTCAGTGTGTTTCACAAAGAGAGGAGAGTACTACCTAAAAATATGGCAGTGTTGCCCAGCTGGCGGGCTTCAGTGGTCCACCTATGAACGGCACATGTCCAGGTTGTGGGCTCAGTCCCCAAAAGGGGGTGTGCTGGAGGCAGCCGATCGATGATTCTCTCTCATCATTGATGTCTCTCTCTCTCTCTCTCTCTCTCTCTCTCTCTCTCTCTCTCTCTTCTTCTCTGAAATCAATAAAAAATATATTTAAAAAAATAAAATATGGTGGTATGGAATAGCTAGAATTGAAAGACATTTATGTGGCTGGAGTGAAAAATGATGCTGGAAAAGAGGATTGAGGCTAGGTTGTAAGGATCTTATATGTACCAGAAATTAGAACTTTCTCCCAAAGTTAACAGAAGTCTTTAGTAGAGCAGCAGAATCTCGAGAGCACTCTTTTAGGAGGCTACCTCAGGAGGCAACGTGGGTGATGAGTTGAAGGGAAGAGAAACTGGAGTTGGTGAGGAGGGTAGGAGACAGCTGCAAGAGTCCTGATGAGAGATTATGAGAGCCTGCAACCGGCTACCGGCCAGGGCCTTCCTTCGTTCCTCACCACCCCCTAGTGGTAAGCACACATCATAGCGAGCGATTGAACTTCCGGTCTCCCAGTGGAACTCCTGAGGGGACACTTTGCATATTAGCCTCTTATATATAGAGATTGTCACAAATTATATCTTTATACATTGTGTGTTGATTAAGATAGATCTATAATTATTGTTTTATGCATTTGTCTTTTAAATCCTATAGGAAGAAGAGCTACAAAACCTAAAATACAATACCGACTTTTATATTTTACCTATGTAGTTACCTTTATAAGTAGTCTTCATTTCTTCATAAATTTTAAGCAAAAGTGCCCCTTTACTTAAGCCTGAAGGACTCCCTTTAGCATTTCTTATAGGGCAAGTCTACTAGTAATAAACTCTCTCAGCTTTTGTTTATGTGGGAGTCTCAATTTCTCCTTTATTATTGGACAATTTTGTGAGATATAGAATTCTTGGTTGACAGATTTTTCTTTCTGCACTTAAGTATGTTATCCCACTGACTTCTGACCACCATGACTTCTGATGAAATATTGGCATTTTTCTTATTGAAAAATCCCTTGTACAAGTTACTTCTCTTTTGCTGCTTTCCAGGTTTTCTGTTTAGTTTTGGGTTCTGACAGTTTGTTTATAATGTGTCAGTGTGGGTCTCCTGAATTTATCCTACTTGGAGTTTATACTATTTGAAGTTTGTTGAGCTTGTAATGTGCCTTTACTCTTTTTTATTGATTCAGAGAGGAAGGGAGAGGAAGAGAGAGAGAAGAACATCAATGATGAGAGAGAATCATCAATTGGCTGTTGTGTCCTTTGATGCACAGAAGTTTTAAATTTTGATGTAGTGCAATTTATCTAGTTTAGCCTTTTGTTGCCTGTGTTGTTGGTGTCATATCCAAGAAATCATTGCCAAATCCAATGTCATAAAGGTTTCCCCCTACGTTTTCTTCTAAAAGTTTGATAGTTTCAGCTCTTACATTTAGTTCTTCCATGAATTTTGAAATACCTTTTGTATATGTTGTAAAGGTAAAGGTTTAACTTCGTCCTTTTGTACATGGATATCCAGTTTTCCCAACACCATTTGTTGAATAAGACTATTTGTCCCCGCACAGAATGGCCTTGCCAAGTGTCATCTGACCACATATGAGAGGATTCTGTACGATAAACGTGTGGAGGTGGTGGTGCAGATATGGCCTGGTCTCTGCCGTAAGGAAGCCTGAGTTGAATACTCAGATTCTGTTGCAACAGTGTTTGTCCGGTGCTGGTTTTGTGCTCGGCGAACACTGGCTCATGTTCCCCACACTGTGTCTCAGCTTCCCACCCAACCACGGAGGAATGCACTAGCAGAAAGACCCTCTTTAACAGGATAAACTCAGTCCCCACAAGAGCCTGGTCATGGTTTATGTAGCGGCCGAACAGAGCCAGGGTTTGCATACAGGGTCCTGCTCCCGGCGTCCCGTTATTTCACGTCGGACGGACCTCGGCAGGCAGAACTCTGAAATGTGGGCAGAACGGAAATGCGATGGTGTCTTTTGCAGCCTGTAGGACCCTCTGCATTAAGGAGTCCCTAAAAGCCAGGGCCGACCTGACATGGAGACGGTCAACATAATCAGGCTGCAGGGAAGGGACCTGGCCCGCCTGCAAGCCCAGAGCCCCGGCTGGCCGCACCCCAGGCGGACCCCGTCCTCACCCCGAGCCTGGGCGCGGCTGGGCTGTGCTACTGTGCGGGGGGGGGCGGCCGAGCCACCGGAAAACGCGGGGCGACCAGACCCGCGGTGCGGCGCCCTCCCGGCCCCCGCGGGGGAGCGTTTGCAGTTCTCGCAATGTCTCCGGGACTAGCACCTGGCTCTCTCCCGCCGCTCACCGGCCGCGGGGTCACTTCCTCCCCTCCGCCCCTCCGCCGGCGTTCCTCTTGGTACAGCCCTACCCGGATTGGAGGCCAGGCGGCTGCCGGTGGGCTCTGCGCATGCGAATCCCCGCCGCGGGGGACTGGGGGGGCGCGGAGCCCGCCCTTCCACTGCTCCACGCGTGACGTCGCGGGGGGCGCGGGCCTCCGCCGGCTCGGAGCGGTGAGAGCGGGCGGCGGGCGCCCCGGCGCTGCTGGACCCGGCAGGGATGCGCGTGTAGAGTTCCTGCAGGGGCGCTGGGGAAGGGGAGGCCGGGGCAGCAGCGGCCCCGACCCGCAGGCTCTGCCCCCTCTCCTCCTGCTTCCCCCCCTTTGCCAACCAGCCGGGAGGGGAGGCCGGGCCGGGGCTGAGCGTGGTGACACCTGCACTGCTGGCGCGCTGCTCCCCTCCGCCCCTTTCCAGATGTTCCTTGGCCTCAGGCTGTCGCTTCCCGCCTGGGAACGAGCACTCCGCTTGGAAGCGGGGCCGGGCTTCAGACCGTGGCCCCGCCACTCCTGTGTTCAAGTCCGCAAGCCTCCGTTTCCGCCTTGCCGCACCTTTCCTGAAGATAAATATGGCACAGAAAAAAATAGAAAAGAAATGGACATTTGTTGAGCTCCTGCGTGGCCACGTATTATGCAAACCGCTTCTATCTGCCACGTTCAGTCCTGGTTCCGTGGGTTAGCACTCCCATTGCACATATGCTAACCTCCCAGAGTTGGACTGAGTTTTCTCACGTGTCCATGGAAGGGCAGGGGAGGATTCAAGCGGAGCGGTTTGACCTCAAAGTGGGTTTCTTTTCGTCAGACGCTTCCTTTGGGCTATTGGCTGTTCTGCAGCCAAACCCTAGGCCCAGAACAGCTGTTTCCTGAATTTCTACTTTTAAGAATGCTCCTTTTCGGGTTCCCTTTTCCAGCACAGTATGCTCCCCACTTCCGCCTTGATTGCTTCAGAAATTAAATGCAGCAAACATTCGCTGCGTGGTGCAGGGCGGTGAGCGCTTGGAGTCAAGAGCCTTGGATTCTTGTCCTGGCTCTGCCACTTGTCCGTGGTGGTGGGCGCGGCCCTGGTCTCCTGGGTGCTTCAGCTTCCCTTTGAGGAACATGGGTAAGTGCCTTCTGCCTGGCAGGCTCTTGCCCAGTTCTCCCTTCCTGTCCTCCAGCAGGTTTTCCGTGGAGGCCCAGACCCCTCTGCTCCCCATGGGCAGCTGTCAGGCAGGGCACAACCTGCATCTCTGTCTGGCCCACCACCCACCTCTGGTCTGTGCCACTTTGATCCTGCTGCTGCTTGGCCTCTCTGGCCTGGGCCTTGGTGGCTTCCTTCTCACTCACAGGACTGGCCTGCGCAGCCCTGACATCCCTCAGGTGAGTACCCTCCTGCTCATCTGCCCCGTGGAGGCCTGCTCCTGCTGCTGCTCTCTCACCTCTCTCCCACCTTCCTTTTGCACACAGGACTGGGTCTCCTTCTTGAGATCTTTCGGCCAGCTGACCCTGTGCCCCACGACTGCGACAGTCACAGAGACGTGGCACGGGTCCCACGTGGTGGGCTTGCTGACCACCTTGAACTTCGGAGATGGTCCAGGCAGGAACAAGACCCAGACATTTCAAGCCACGGTGCGGGGTAGTCAGATGGGATTGAAAGGTGAGATGGAGGACTGTGGGGGTTGGACATCAGAACACTCAGGGGTGGGGCCTGCCCCTCAACTCACCAACCTGGTGACCTTAGGCACATCCCTTAGTCACTCCTACTGTAATGAGGACTAGATACTTACAGTGAAAACGATGCCGCTGGGTAGGTTCTCTATACAGGTGTTTTCTCTCTCCCCTTCTAGCTCTGGGGTTCTTTGATCTATTC
>NW_005871528.1:562763-592960 GCF_000147115.1 Myotis lucifugus | reverse complement strand
GCGATCTATCGTTTACAAAATGTTGTACACCCATTTTCTCACGTGACCCCGTCCCCCTTCACCCTTTTTAAAAAGTATATGTTTTTATTGATTTTTGGAGAGAAAGGGAGAGGGAGAAAAACACCGATGTGAGAGCAAAACACATGAGAGGGAAGCATCTATCTATATAGGCTGCCTCCTGTATGCCCCCCACTGGGTCTTGAGCCCACAACCGGGGGCACGTGCCCTGACCAGGAATTGAACTGGCAACCTTTCGTTTCCACACGGGCTGGTGCCCCCTTTGTCCTTTTATTGCGATCTCCCCATTTTACAGTTGAGAATGTTAAGGCCCGGAGAGGTTGCCCAAGGTCACTCAGTGGCAGAATCAGGATTTGAGTTGTGGTAAGATTTAAGAATGGGAGGAAGAAGAGCTTCCTTGTTTGGGAGGGCTGTACTCAGGAGCTTTTCCAGATGGGAGGGAGGCTCGGGCGCCTACCTCTGCCTCATGATTTTTCTGGGCACTCTGACCTTCATCTTTACTGTGATCCCAGCCTTTGGCCTGGGTTCCTGAGAGCGCCCTCCCTTCTGACAAATGGTGTCTCTTCATAGTTAAAGCCAAGCTGCTGGGGTGGGATGTCCCCAAAGTATTAAAACCTTGTGGTGACCCTGGAGGCATGGAAGGAAAAATCCATATGCCAAATGTCCGAGTAGTGTTCCTAAGTATGGGATCTCGTTAAAAATGTCACAACAGCCCTCTGCTATCATTCATTTTCCTGAAAAGACCAACTCTAAGGAACTTACCAAAGCCCTGTTGCTGTATATTGAGGATGAATGTACTCCTGGTAGTGTAGGGATAGACAGTCTTGGATTTCCTCATCTGCAGAATGGAGCTAACATTGTCCATTTTAGAAGGTGGCTATGATGTAGCACAGATCTTGGTCGTCGTTCAAACGTCCGATGTTATTTGAGGAAGAGGCCCCATGTCATGTGGCCTAGGGTTCTGTGTTGGCATTCTTGGTTGAGAGCTGGTAAAGAGGTCAAGAAGATTCCCTTGGCAAGTTGTGAGCTCCTGCCTTTGTGTGTGGTTGTGTGGTTGGGGTGAGGGGTGCTTGGCAGGAGAATGGAGAAAGGGCCTGCTTTGAGCAGCCTGGGAGCTGCTGAGGGCAATCAATCTCCCAGGCTATTCTGAGCCCTCTGCACCCTGGGGGCCACTAGAGTGAGCTGGGCTTGCTTCTTGCCCACCAGCTTCCAGTTGAGCTGAGGAGACAAAATTAACAACACAATAGGAAACAATGCATGACAATATAATTACATGCTAGATTGGTAGGCTCTTTAAGGAGCTAGAACTGCCCTGGAGTCCAGCTCTTCTGAAGGCTCCTTTGTGCCTGAATTCCAACAAGTGCTTAGTCAGGAGTTTGGCCTGGAATCCCCTTGTGGATGTGGGTGTGTGTCTTGCGGGGGGAGGGGGGGGTCTTGGCTTTGATGCTGGAGTTTCTCTGGATGTTTGGCTGGGTGCTCTAGCAGTTCTCCCTCAGCACCGAGTGATCAAGGAAAGCTTCCTGTAGGAGGCGGCTGAGCTTGTAGTGAGTTGCTTAGAGAGGAATGAGCACACAGGCCTGACTGGAGAGGAGAAGGTCCTGTTCTCTGACCTTGGAGAAGTCCTCTTTCCTTTCTATGCCTCAGTGGCCTCATCTGTGAAATGGTGATCATGATCCTGCCCTGCTTATTTCACGGTGCTGTTTTGAAAGCACAGTGGTAGAAGACCAGTTTTGGGAAAGTCATTTAACCTTCCTGAGCCTGTTTCCTCATCTGCAAAATAAGAGTACCAGTAACAACCTCATAAGGTTATGTGTGGTGAGGATTGAATGAGAGGTAATGCATGTAAGGTGTTGCTACACATGCTCAATAAATGTTATTTGTACACCGTAAATGCCCTGTATCTGTGTGTGATGCCTATGCAATTGGGCTGGACAGAAAAGGTAGCCCAGATCACAGAGCCATTTCTCTCCCTGTCCTTCCTACTTTAGATCTCCCTGCCACTGTGTCCCTAGCCCTTTTTGAGAATGAGTCTTCTGGCCCCTCTGGGCCAGTACCCACTTCTAACAATGGCCGGATTTCCACTGCCTCCGGCCTGGCCATTTCCTGCTCTCTTCAGAGTGTGAGAGGTTGAGGGAGGAGGGGGCCTCAAAGCTAAGAGGAATGGGAAGGTGCCTGGAAATTTGGATTGTGGGACTTGTGGGACAGGACACTTGGGGATTTGGGGATCTGGCTGGGAGGCAGAATCTTTTATTCTTGAAGGAGGAAGTAGGGGTTATAGGGAAATGGAGCTTGTTGAGGTCTGAGGAGGGTGGTAAGAATGCTTAGCTCCCACTCTTCCTAGCTGTTTTAGGGACTCTGGCCCTGTGGCCCATTCTTTGATTCCCAGGGCAAGTTCTTTTTTCTTTTCTTTTCTTTTTTTTTTTTTTGAGCTTTAATGTTCCTAATCTCCCCATACCCTTCCTCAGCAGTGCCTCCCCCTCATCAGGGAACTGGGAAGGAGAAGGCAGAAACTTGAGGGGCCCCTTCCTCTCTCTCTGAGAGCCCATCCTTGGCCCCATTTCCATTCTCCAGGTCAGGCCCCACTCTCAGGGCCCTCAGGGGCCACCATGCCAGCTGGGAGCCGGGCTGGGAGCCTGAAGGACCCTGATGTGGCTGAGCTCTTTTTCAAGGATGACCCTGAAAAGCTCTTCTCTGACCTTCGGGAAATTGGCCATGGCAGCTTTGGAGCTGTGTACTTTGTGAGTTGGGGCTTGGGAGGGAAGGGCAGGGATGGGGGCTGCATTCTCCCCCCTGTGGACCTCCAAGTAGCTCTCTGTACTACACCACGCCCTCTCCTGCTGTGCCAGCAAGTCTTCTCGCTGCCCAGTTCTCACTGGGTGCCTTCACCACCTTCTGGTCTGGTCCTCTAGGCCCGGGATGTCCGGAATAATGAGGTGGTGGCCATCAAGAAGATGTCCTACAGTGGGAAGCAGTCTAATGAGGTGGGTCAGACTTAACAAGAACGGGTTGGGGGTAGGAGACTCCTGTCTCAAGATGCAGACTGAATAAGTCTCTGCTCCCCCTGACGCCTCCCAGAAGTGGCAGGACATCATCAAGGAGGTTCGGTTCCTACAGAAGCTCCGGCATCCCAATACCATTCAGTACCGGGGCTGTTACCTGAGGGAACACACAGCTTGGGTGAGCTGGCCCCTGTCTCTGGCCTGATCTTTGCCCCCTCTCAGGCCCATCCTTATCTTGGTCTAGTCTCTTAGGTGGGCTCTATTTGGAGTGCTGGTGTGGGAATCTTGGGAAGGAGTGAGTCTCTCCCAACCTTTTTATTTCTCAGACAAAGCCATGAGCAGCAGTGTCTGCCCAGAAGGAGAGGCTGGTTTGAAGGGTGACGTAGACTAGTAGCAGTTGGAACAAGGGCACATGGGTTGGAAGAGCTGGAATGGAGATTGGAGCTTTGAAGGGATTCAGGTGGGAGAGGCTCTGACTCTAGGGACTCTCCCACCACCCCCTCATTTTCTCAGTTGTCCTTCCTCCCTGTCATTACCCTCGGGGCATTGCCTGAGTGGAGGATAGAGCAAGGAAGCTCTCTATTTTGGATCTCTGCCCAAGAGAGATGGGCCAGGAGGGGTGGCCAGTTCTGCTGATCTCTGACCCTTGACCCTTCCTTAGCTGGTGATGGAGTATTGCCTGGGCTCAGCTTCTGACCTTCTAGAAGGTAAGTAACTCTGTCCAACAAGTGGAAGAAGGGAGAAGAGCAGAGAAGCTCTAGGGCAGGGGTCCTCAAACTACGGCCCGCGGGCCACGTGCAAATACAAATATTGTATTTGTTCCCGTTTTGTTTTTTTACTTCAAAATAAGATATGTGCAGTGTGCATAGGAATTTGTTCATAGTTTTTTTTTAAACTATAGTCCGGCCCTCCAACGGTCGGAGGGACAGTGAACTGGCCCCCTGTTTGAAAAGTCTGAGGACCCCTGCTGAAGGGGAAGGGTTAAGGGAAACTTGTTCCAGTCCCACCCTTGGGCTCCCTCAGCTTGATGTTTTTCCCTCACTCCCTAGTGCACAAGAAGCCCCTTCAGGAGGTGGAGATTGCAGCTGTGACCCACGGGGCCCTTCAGGGCCTGGCTTATCTGCATTCCCACAACATGATCCATAGGTACAAGCAGCACTGACGATGGCTGGGAGGGAGGGGGAGTGCTCACTACACCGCTCTGCATTTAGCTGGGCTACAAGCCTTCTTGGAACTTGGTGCTACAGCCCCCACCCAGCCTTCCTGAGATACATGTCTTATTCCTGTGCTTTGCTTCTTTGGCAGGGATGTGAAGGCTGGAAACATCCTGCTCTCAGAGCCAGGCTTGGTAAAGCTGGGGGACTTCGGCTCCGCATCCATCATGGCACCTGCCAACTCCTTTGTGGGCACCCCGTACTGGTGAGTGGGAGTGGTGGTGGTTGGAGAGAGCTGCCAGAAAGTTGGGAGCAGGAGTTGGCAGGGTCTGGGCAGGTAATTAGTCTCTTTGGTCTGAACTCCCAGGATGGCTCCGGAGGTGATCCTGGCAATGGATGAAGGGCAGTATGATGGCAAGGTGGATGTCTGGTCACTGGGGATAACGTGCATCGAGCTGGGTAAGGACATCCTCCACTCTGCTCCCTCCATCCTCTTTTCCCTTCATTCCCGTCTCTTTCTCTTTTTATCCCCATACCATACCATCCTTTAAGGTCTGCAGGCTTCTGTTCATTTTGACTCTACCCTTGATCTCCAATACAGGCAGCTGTCAAATTCTGCCAATTTTTTATTTGTTTATTTTATTTTTGTTAATCCTCACCCAAGGATATTTTTCCCTTGATTTTTATTTTTATTTGTTTGTTGTTGTTGTTTTAATTTTTATTATTTTTTTAATCAGAGAGGAAGGGAGAGGGAGAGAGAGATAGAAACATCAATGATGAGAGAATTATTGATCGGCTGCCCTGCACGCCCCCACTGGGGATTGAGCATGCAACCTGGGCGTGTGCCCTTGACCGAAATCGAACCTGGGACCTTTCAGTCCGCAGGCCGATGCTCTATCCACTGAGCCACACCAGCTAGCGCTCCATTGATTTTTAGAGAGTGGAAGGGAGAGAGAGAGACAGAGAGAAACATTGATGTGAGAGAGACACATCGATTGGTTGCCTCCTGCATGCACCCCAACCTGGGCCAGGGAACCTACAACCGCTGTACATGCCCTTGACCGGAATAGAATCTTGGACCCTTCAATCCGCAGGCTGATGCTCTATTCACTGAGCCAAACTGGCTCGTGCAAATTCTGCCAGTTTTTATACCTAAAGATTTCATAGCATTCATCTCTTCTGTCTAATACTCTAGTTCTAAACTTTTTTTTTAGCGCAGACTGTGTACCATGTATGTGCTAGTAGGTTCTGGGAGTATAGTAGTGAATAAGGCTCCTGCCTTCATGGAATTTATATTCAAGTTGGGGAAACAGGCATGTTTTCTTTCAATGTAATAAGAGCTGAATGGGGGAGTTAAAGGAATAGTACATCTCTAAAACAAGGGATATGACCTAGTTCAGAGGCTGAGGAAGGTCTCCTTGTAGCAGAGATATTTAAATAGAACCACAAGGCAAATAATAGTTAGCTGTTTGAAGACTGTAGGGAAGAGCATTCAGACAGGTAAGAGCAGGCATGGGGAGCTGAAACTAGTTTCAGTTATTTGGAATAATGCAGTAAAGAGCAGTGAGTGATATGGACAGAGTTAGGCTCCAGTGAGTTCATAATGCCTTGAAGCCATGTCAAGGTTCTCATATTTGTCAGCCTGTACTATTGAAACAACTATTTAATGAGATAATGTTTGTAAGACCTCCAAAAGGGTGCCAAACATAGACTAGTTGTCCCAAGAAAGAGATGCTGTTGCCCTAGCAGGTTTGGCTCGGTGGATAGAGCGTTGGCCCGTGGACTGAAGGGTCGTGGCTTCGATTCCAGTCAAGGGCACGTACCTGGTTGCAGGCTCAATCCCCGGCTCTGGTAGGGGCCCATGTGGGAGGCAACCAATGAATATATCTCTCTCATATTGATGTTTTTCTCTCTCTGTCTCTCCCCTCCCTTCCACTCTCTAAAAATCAATGGAAAAATATCCTCAGGTGAGGATTAACAAACAAACAAACAAAAAAGAAAGATGCTGTTAGTTACTCTTATAAGCAACTTCCTGCAGTGATCTTTCCTACTGCCAGTCTCTCCTATGTCACAGACATCTGCTTAAGCTCTGTTATTTCACTCCCTTCCTCAGAGCCAGCAGTGGCTCTCTGTTGCTTTCAAGACTGAAGTCATATCCATCTTTTCTTACACCAAGCTAAAGACTGCTTCCTAAAGCCTGGCTTTCCTCTTCAGGAGCTCCATCCCTGTGTGCCATGAACTTTTCCACTTTCTTGCCTTGATTTCTTTTGTGTCCACTGCCCAAGGGCAGAAATTCGTACATGGCCATCTCTGCATGTCTACACTTACCATTTGAGGCCGCAACCAGACAGGTTATGCAAAGATGTGAAGCAGGCCAAGAATAAGAAAAATCTAGAGCTGTCCATTTTATTCCTAGTTTTGGTAAAGACATAGGTACAGAGAAATATTTCTCTACGATTAAAAAAAAAATCACAAAAAAACACATCAATCTTGATGATAAATGGCAACTGATACTCAGTCAGGATCAGAGAAGCAAACTGGAAGTTTGGCAAACTGGAGATTGCTATTGCTTATCTCCAGCCCATTGTTATGCAGGAATTTAGGCTCTAATTCACCAGATCTAAGTTTTTAAGGTAAACTGGAGAGTTAGATTATTATTATTTGTTATGTGGAATTTAATTTAAAAATCACTGTGTGGGCCAAAAACATAAACAACAGAAAACATTTGACTGAGCTACTTGGGGCTCCTGGCTTGCAATTTCTCATCTAAGGTCTAGCTCCAATATCCCTTTTTCCAAAAGACCTTCCCTGAATTCCCTGCAAATGTACCAGCGGGAAGGCCCACCACACACCCAGCTTCCCAGCCATTTACCCGTCTCCCTCTTGTGCCAGCTAACAGTTTGAACTTGATATTATTTGTCCAGCCCTATTTAATCTTTCTGTCAGACTGGAAGTTCGTTGAGGACAGGACCTATTTCTTGTTTTTCTTTGCCTTCCCCATAATACTTAGCAAGCTTTTTGTTCTCATTTGGCACCTAATAAATACTAATTTGGCTGATAACTGAATGTGCTTTCTTCTGCCTTCTTTGGTGCTTTTGCATGTGTTTTTTTATTTGATCTCTACTTCACCTTGTGCAGGTGAAAGGACGGGTGTTGCATTTTCCAGAGGGAGTGCATTGAGATTATGTGAATTGCTCAGAGTCATGCAGCCAAGAAGTCAGGAAGCTGAAATGTGAAACCCAAATCTTCTGATTTCTGTTCCTTTCTCCTCTACCCACTGCCATCTCTCACTTTCTCCCACTTGACCTTTCTTTGTAGCGGAACGGAAACCACCACTGTTTAACATGAATGCGATGAGTGCCTTATACCACATTGCACAGAATGAGTCCCCTGTGCTCCAGTCAGGACACTGGTAAGGGCTTGGATCCCTGGGCCCAGGGGTTAGGCCATAGGGTAAGGCTGCCTTGACTCATCCCTTCCCCACCCCTCCCTCACCTTCCTGTGACTACTAGGTCTGAGTACTTCCGGAATTTTGTCGACTCCTGTCTTCAGAAAATCCCTCAAGACAGACCAACCTCAGAGGTTCTTCTGAAGGTGAGGACTCACTGGCCTAGGATTCTTCTAGAACTGTAGCTTGTTTGAGGTACAAGAAACCCCTCAATGAAATTAGTGATTCCCACCAAAAACTTCATTTATTAATTCCCACCCCCTCCCTGTTACCCCATGGACTCTGTTGTTAGATTTTGTCTACCAGACTGCTTTTATTAAGTAATAATTTGTTTTCCCATCTTTTATTAATCAAAGATGTATATAATTGCGAGCCAGGACTTCTGGTCAGCATGTGATAACCAGGGTTACTACACTGATCTGATGTAAATCAAGCCAAAAGCCTGTGTAGCCTTGTCATGGGTAAATGTATTATTTCCCTTAGGTGTTTTTTGACTTAACAAAAGTAGAGGGGCCCCTATTCCCTTCACAGATCCATGGGGGCCTAAGGAGCCCTAGTTGGGAACTGACATAGATTGTCTAGTTTGACAGTTGTTTTGTTATTGTGGGATAGCTTATGAGGCCCAGAGAGGCCTCATGACATGTCCACGGACATGCAGCACTTTGATAGAGGACCTGGACTGGAATCCAGATGTGACTGGTCTTGCCTGTCAGCCATGGATGAAAGAAAAAGAGACTGGGGAGATTGGGTGGTGAAAATTAATGTAGGAGGAAGTGTTGAGACAAGGCCAGCATCCACCCATGAGGACATGGGTCCCAGGGGATTGCCTCAGGCTAGAGGGAATGCCAGCACCCATAGGATATTGAGGGTCGTGGGGGTGCTTGGCAGCAAGCCTCAGTGTTCTCTTTCCCCAGCACCGCTTTGTGCTCCGGGAGCGGCCACCCACAGTCATTATGGACCTAATTCAGAGGACCAAGGATGCTGTGCGGGAGCTGGACAACCTGCAGTACCGCAAGATGAAGAAGATACTATTCCAAGAGGCACCCA
Source organism: Myotis lucifugus (assembly GCF_000147115.1). Lineage (NCBI taxonomy): Eukaryota > Metazoa > Chordata > Mammalia > Chiroptera > Vespertilionidae > Myotis > Myotis lucifugus. The sequence continues at coordinate 584,294 of NW_005871528.1, read as the reverse complement.
ATGGTCCTGGTGCTGAAGCCCCAGAGGAGGAGGAGGTGACCCAGCTTGCCCTGCCACCCTTTACCACCATGTTGTACTTGCCTCGTAGCAGCTGCTTGGCCCCCTTACCCATCCCTCCTCACACCCACTGTCTCCTTGTGCTACCTCCATGTACACACCCCTTGTTCTTCCCCTTCCCTGCCCAACAGCCTACACCCTGTCTACAGGAGGCGGAGCCCTACATGCACCGAGCTGGGACGCTGACCAGTCTAGAGAGTAGCCACTCAGTGCCCAGCATGTCCATCAGCGCCTCTAGTCAGAGCAGCTCAGTCAACAGCCTAGCAGATGCTTCAGACAATGAGGAGGAAGAAGAGGAAGAGGAAGAGGAGGAAGAAGAGGAGGAAGGCCCTGAAGCCCGGGAGATGGCCATGATGCAGGAGGGGGAACACACAGTCACCTCCCACAGTTCCATCATCCACCGGCTGCCGGTATGCAGCTCACCCTGAGTAGGCCTGACAGTGGAAAGGCCCAACCCCAGCTCTTCAGCTCAGGCATCGTCTGGGTTCCCTTCTCTCCCGCCCAAGCATGACTGCCTCTTCTCTAAATCTGACTGGGTCTGCAAGGAACTCCCTGTGGGCCCAGTGGCCTCTGAGCCTGGGTATCCTTTCCACCTTCCCTCTAGGGCTCTGACAACCTATATGATGACCCCTACCAGCCAGAGCTGACCCAGGGCCCTCTCCAGCAGCCTGCAGCCCCAGCTCCCACTTCTACCACCTCTTCTGCCCGCCGCCGGGCCTACTGCCGCAACCGGGACCACTTTGCCACCATCCGTACTGCCTCCCTGGTAAGTGCAGCCATTCTCCCTCGGGCCAGAGGGCCCAATCATCTAAGTCCAGAAATGATTTTCTCCTTATGGCACATGGTTAAGTTCAAATTCTACCCTCACTTATGGTAGCTGTCTCTTGCCTTTTCTTCACTTCAACCTCCAGGGGATTGGCCACATTGGGTATTCCTAGCTTGGCAAACTCTTACTCCATTTTTGTGACTAGGCTTAAATCATGTCTCCTTGGGTGCCTTCCCAGGCCCCTGGCCAATTGGATGCTCCTGAACAGCATTATGACAGATGTGCTGGATTCTGTGTTTGTGGAGGGCGAGGGTGGTGGTCAGGCATCTGCCTCATACCAGTGATTGGCTCTCAGGTTCACATACATGCCTATATTTAACCCGGCTCCTCTGGGAGGGAGCCAGGATGATCCCATTTGAGAGGTGGGGCAGCCATGACTCAGAGGCCTGCTTGCCTGAGGCACTGCCCTAGCATTGTTGATGGTTGTCAAATTCTGTAAGCAGACGTTGGTCCTTTCCTAACATTAAGTCATAGCAGTGTTTTCCCAGTTGACAGGGAAAAGTGGGTAGACATTTAGATTACATTCCTGCTTAGCTGCTAGCACCAACAACCCCTTACTTGGTCTAGTGATCTCTGCATGTGGTTGGTTCTGTTAGGTCAACTCTTCAAATCCAGTGATGCTTGGTTCTTTGTGATACTGTGCAGAGAAATCTGTGACTTCCAGGGTATTGGCCACCTGGACTGGACAATGGACCTGAGCTCAAATCTCAGCTGAGGACATCCAGTCCCAGTGTTCTTGTTATTCCAACATCTCATGGCCCAGATCCAGTTCTGAACTTGGGCTATAATGATCCTCAGTGTTTGCTGAAGGAGAACGAAGCCAATACTTAGTGGTTCACAGTGTTCTAGACACTAGTACATACTAGTATGTATCAAAGTTAATCTCCACAGCCCTCTATGAGGAGGTATTATGGCCCCATTTAATAGACGAGGAAACTGAGGTTTAGCAACCTTAACTTTCATGAGGTCACATGGTTAGTAAGTGGCAGAGCTGGGACAGGGACCCAGGTCTGTATGATTACTCTCTTCTTGTTCTGATTAATCCTCACCCAAGGATATTTTTCCATTGATTTTTAGAGAGAATGGAAGAGAGGGGAAGAGACAGAGAAAAACATTGATGTGAGAGAAATACATCAGTTGGTTGCCTCCCGCACTCACCCTGAGCAAGGCCAGGGATCGAACCCGCAACCTAGGTATGCGTCCTTGACCAGATCGAACCTGGGACCCATCATTCCACAGGCTGATGCTCTGTCTACTGAGCCAAACCAGCCTGGACTGTATGATTACTCTTTTGAACTAATCTGAATTGTCCCACTTTTACACCGGGCCCTGTGCTCAGTACCTTTTATTATCTCATCAACCTGTGAAGTCAGTTATATTGTCATTATCCAGTTGAGGTGGCAGGCTCAGAGAGGTTATGTGTGAGGGAGGTACCAAATGTGCGAATTAAACCCAGGAGTCTAAAACCCATGTTCTTTCTTCATGGAGCATGAAGACTGTGTGTGCTAATAAAATGGGGGCCAAGGCTGAGCCCTTCTTCTCATCCTCTCTCCCGCCCCAGGTCAGCCGTCAGATCCAGGAGCATGAGCAGGACTCAGCTCTGAGGGAGCAGCTAAGTGGATATAAGCGGATGCGACGACAGCACCAGAAACAGCTGCTGGCCCTGGAGTCACGGCTGAGGGGTGAACGTGAGGAGCATAGTGCACGGCTGCAGCGAGAGCTTGAGGCACAGCGGGCTGGCTTCGGGGCTGAGGCAGAAAAGCTGTCACGGCGGCACCAGGCCATCGGTGAGAAGGAGGCACGAGCTGCCCAGGCTGAGGAACGAAAGTTCCAGCAGCACATCCTTGGGCAGCAGAAGAAGGAGCTGGCTGCCCTGCTGGAGGCGCAGAAGCGAACCTACAAACTTCGGAAGGAGCAACTAAAGGAGGTGGGAGAGGCTCCAGCAGTGGATAGGGCCTGGTGGTGAAAGAGGCAGTCCCTGACCACCCTGCTCTCCCCACTGCCCAGGAGCTTCAGGAGAACCCCAGCACACCCAAGCGGGAGAAGGCTGAGTGGCTTTTGCGGCAGAAGGAGCAGCTACAGCAGTGCCAGGCGGAAGAGGAGGCAGGGCTGCTACGCCGGCAGCGCCAGTACTTTGAGTTGCAGTGTCGCCAATATAAGCGCAAAATGCTGCTGGCTCGTCATAGCCTGGACCAAGATCTGCTGCGAGAGGTGGGTCACCCCATTCCCCTCCCGGATCCCAGACATCCTTTTAAAATAAATACATAGCCCTAACTGGTTTGGCTCAGTGGATAGAGTGTTGGCCTGAGGACTGAAAGGTCCCAGGTTCGATTCCAGTCAAGGGCATGTACCTTGGTTGTGGGCACATCCCCAGTAGGAGGTGTGCAGGAGGCAGCTGATCGATGTTTCTAACTCTCTATCCCTCTCCCTTTCTTCCTGTAAAAAAATCAATAAAAAATATTTTTAAATAAATAAATAAAAATTAAAATATGTATATATGAAATCAATATATATAAATTGATTTCAGAGTGATATATATAATATATATAATATAATCTATATATATATCCTATATAATAAAAAGGTAATATGCAAATTGACCCTAACAGCAGAACAACTGGGAATGACTGGTCACTATGACACACACTGACCACCAGGGGGCAGACGCTCAATGCAGGAGCTGCCCCCTGGTGGTCAGTGCACTCCCACCGGGGGAGTTCTGCTCAGCCACAAGCCAGGCTGATGGCTGCCAGCACAGCAGTGGTGGCGGGAGCCTCTCCTGCCTCCTCAGCAGTGCTAAGGATGTCCGACTGCAGCTTAGGCCTGCTCCCCGCTGGCAAGTGGACATCCCCCAAGGGCTTCTGGGCTGCCAGAGGGATGTCTGACTGACAGTTTAGGCCCTATCCCCCGGGGAGCATGCCTAAACCAGCAGGTGAACATCCCCCGAGGGGTCCCAGACTGCGAGAGGGCACAGGCTGGGCTGAGGGACCCCCCCGAGTGCACAAATTTTTGTGCACTGAGCCTCTAGTTGGTATATATTGATATATTGATTTCAGAGAGGAAGGGAAGGGGAGAGAGAAATAGAAACATCAGTGATGAGAGAATCATTGATTGGCTGCCTCCTGCATGCCCCATACTGGGAATGGAGCCCACAATCCAGGCATGTGCCCTGACAGGGAATCGAACCTCAACCTCCTGGTTCACAGGTCAACGCTCAACCACTGAGCCATGCTGGCCAGGCCCAGACATCCTTTTTCATTTGCCTCACTTGTCTTTTTGCTTCAGCCCACCTTCATGTTATGGTTCTGCTTCTCTTGAACACCCCTTTTGCTTCTCATGCCCACCAGAAAGACCCTGCTAGAGTTCCCTTAATATTCTGTTCCCAGCCCTAGCCGGTTTGGCTCAGTGGATAGAGCGTCGGCCTGCAGACTGAAGGGTCCCGGGTTCGATTCTGGTCAAGGGCATGTGCCTTGGTTGCAGGCACATCCCGGGGGGGGGGGGGTGTAGGAGACAGCTGATCAATGTTTCTAACTCTTTATCCCTCTCCCTCCTCTCTGTAAAAAATCAATAAAAAAATATATATTTAAAAAAAAAATTCTGTTCCCAGACCAGCCAGGAGTTTGGCTCCCTTATATCCCTCATCTTCCCACCCTCAGCTCCTTCTGCCAAAGAGTTTTGGGGCTCTCACACCAACAAGGTTTCCTAACTGGACTCTGGGCCCCGCCTCTCTTCTGCTTCAGGACTTGAACAAGAAACAAACACAGAAGGACTTGGAGTGTGCATTGCTGCTGCGGCAGCATGAGGCCACACGAGAGCTTGAGCTAAGACAGCTCCAGGCTGTACAGCGCACAAGGGCAGAGCTCACCCGCCTGCAGCACCAGACAGAGCTGGGCAACCAGCTGGAGTACAACAAGCGGCGTGAGCAAGAGTTGCGGCAGAAGCATGCAGCCCAGGTTCGCCAGCAGCCCAAGAGCCTCAAAGTACGTGCAGGCCAGCGTCCCCCGGCCCTCCCGCTCCCCATTCCTGGGGCTCTGGGACCACCCAGCACAGGCACCCCTAGAGAAGAGCATCCCTGCTCATCTGGCCAGGAGGCAGTCTTTGGCCAAAGAATTCTGGGAGAGGAGGAGCAAGCAGTTCCAGAGAGAAGGATTCTGGGAGAGGAAGGGGCCACCTTGGAACCAGAGGAGCAGAGGATTTTGGGGGAAGAATCAGGAACCCCTAGTCCCAGTCCACAAAAAAATAGGTGTTTGGTTGATGAGGAAGTTTGGGGTCTTACTGAGGAGGAGATAGAGGAGCTAAGAGTCCCATCCCTGACACCTCAGGAAAGGAACATTTTGGGCCAGGAGACGGCTGGGGCATGGAGGTTGTGGGAGAAGGAGTATAGGAGCCTCCTGGATGAGGAATTTGAGTTTGGCTGGGTCCAAGGCCCAGCTCTGACCCCAGTCCCTGAGGAGGAGGAAGAGGAAGAAGAGGAGGAGGGGGCTCCAATTAGGACTCCGAGGGATCCTGGAGATGGCTGTCCCTCACCAGACATCCCCCCTGAACCCCCTCCAACATATCTGAGACCTGGCCCTGCTAGCCAGTTCCCTGGACTCCTGTCCCATGGCCTCCTGGCTGGCCTCTCTTTTGCAGTGGGGTCCTCCTCTGGCCTCCTGCCCCTACTACTTCTGCTGCTGCTCCCACTGCTGGCGGCCCAGGGTGGGGGTGGCTTGCAGGCCTCGCTGCTAGCCCTTGAGGTGGGGCTGGTGGGCCTGGGGGCCTCCTACCTACTTCTTTGTACAGCTCTGCATCTGCCCCCCAGTCTGTTCTTACTCCTTGCCCAGGCCACTGCACTGGGGGCTATCCTGGGTCTGAGCTGGTGCCGAGGCCTTATGGGTGTCCCTCTGGGCCTTGGGGCCGCCTGGCTCCTAGCCTGGCCAAGCCTGGTTCTACCACTGGCAGCTATGGCAGCTGGGGGCAAATGGGTGCGGCAGCAGGGACCTCAGATTCGCCGGGGCATCTCTCGGCTCTGGTTACGGGCTCTGCTGCGCCTATCCCCCATGGCCTTTAGGGCCCTACAGGGCTGTGGGGCTGTGGGAGACCGGGGTCTGTTTGCCCTCTACCCCAAGACCAACAAGGATGGCTTCCGCAGTCGACTGCCTGTCCCTGGGCCTCGGCGGAGTAATTCCCGGGCTTCCCGACACCCACTAGCCCTATTGGCAAGGTTTTGGGCCCTGTGTAAGGGCTGGAACTGGCACCTGGCACGGGCCAGCCAGGGTTTGGCCTCCCGCTTACCTCCCTGGGCTATCCACACACTGGCCAGCTGGGGCCTGCTTCGGGTTGAACGGCCCAGCCGTATTCCCCGACTACTACCACGCAGCCAGCGCAGGCTAGGGCCCCCTGCCTCCCACCAACCACCACCAGGGACTCTAGCTGGGCGGAAATCCCGAACCCGTCAGTCCCGGGCCCTGCCTCCCTGGAGGTGACCAACTCTGGCGTTTCATCAGCCCGAATCTAGAGCATTGAGCACTTTATCTCCCACTACTCAGCGAAGATTCTGCAGTCCCAATCCTCCCTTTCATCCCTCCTTCCTCAGTGTGCTCCCCCCACCCCCAACCCTTGGACCTCTAGGCAGGCAGCCCCCTCCACTAGAGCTCAGAAGTTACACTTTGTGTTCTCCTGAAGCTCCTCCCCCACCTTAAGTTATTGCTGTTCTCCCGCTGTGTGTGTGCTCATCCTCACCCTCATCGACTCAGGCCTGGGGCCAGGTGTGGTGGTGGGTGGAAAGAGTCATGTGTTTTTTTTTCTCTCTTTGATTTTGTTTTTCTGTCTCCCTTCCAACCTATCCCCTTTCCCCCATCAAAAAAAGAAAAAGACAAACACAAATAAAATATCTAAGCGGAACTATACCTTTGGCCCAGGCTGCCTCTGTCTGCTTTGTCCTGCCGCCTAGCCTCCCTGGTATGCCCCAATCCAGACCCTTGGCCCCCAGTCCCATGACCTCTTCACCTCCATCTACGTTATCTCAACCCCTTTCATTCCTCAGCCTCATCCTCTCTGCCGTCATAACTTTATTACATCATGACCACCACCAGCTTGGTGGTCTGGACCTCTTTGAGCTTTGACATATCTTATGCCCACAGTTCCCATTTGTGGATTCCTTAAGAGAGTCCTTAGGTTCTGGTCCTTTTGTCCTCAGCCCCTGCTTTGTCTCCCAACCTGTTCCCTTTCTGGGAGCTGAATTTCTCTCCTGGCATCAGGCATTATTCTAGAGGGCTGGGGGATGGAACTGGGAGCCCTGAATAGTAGGGATGATGAGTTTGGGGGCCAAGCAAGAGAGTATGGGGGCTGTGGAAATGGGATTGGTTGTGGGCTTGGAATGGGAGCTGAGTGTGTAAGGGGCTGTCTGGAATGTGGAAATCTGGCCAGGGTGGCAGCTGTTGGCCCATTGAACTTGTCAGGCCCTTTCTGGCCACTTCTTTGCCCCTTTGCCTTATGTGGCCTGAGATGGGGCCACTTCTTCTTATCCATTTCTCAGCTCGGTGGATGTCCTTCACCCTTCCCACCCAGAGGTACTGAACCTGGGCCTTCCTCTGTCTTTAGCTGTGTTGCTCTCTTCCATGGGTGTGTTGTGTGATTTGGTTTTCTCACTCTTCTTGTACACATTCCGTATCTGCTCACATGCTTCTATCTCTAGGTCATGTTTTCTGTGCATGGTCAAAGCTTCTTGTATGCCCTCAGTACTCTAAAGATTCCAGTTCCCTGTCCATGAACTCTCCTGCTGTTTCTTGTGTTTTCCACCCAACTCTGTGAACATGCTCTCGGAACCTTGTTTTCTTTGCATCTCTTGCCCATTGAGAATCTTCCTGATCTCTCTCAACACAATCCCATCTCTCCATGTCTGTCTGTATACAGTTCCCCCCGCCCCCTCTGTCTAACATGTTTTCTGTTTCTCTCCCTCTCCCTGTCTCTGTTTCTGTCTCTTCCTCTCTCTCTCTTTTCCCCTTCTCCCCTGATTGTTCCTCCTCCTCCTGTTCCTCCTCCTCCTGTTCTTCCTCTTCCTCCTCTCCCTCTTCCTCTCCCCTGCCCCCATTTCCCCTCGGTCCATCCACTGCATAGTCTAAGGAGCTGCAGATCAAGAAGCAGTTCCAGGAGACGTGTAAGATCCAGACTCGGCAGTACAAGGCTCTGCGGGCACACTTGCTGGAGACTACGCCTAAAGCTCAGCACAAGAGCCTCCTTAAGCGGCTCAAGGAAGAACAGACCCGAAAGCTGGCAATCCTAGCTGAACAATACGACCAGTCCATCTCAGAGATGCTCAGCTCACAGGCGGTGAGGCCTGGGGTCCAGAGAGGGAGCATGGCGGAGATTGGCCTCTATTTCCCACTGGGTTATGGGCCATGAAAGCAGGGGAGGGGGTGGATAGAGAAGGGGCTTTTTGTTCCTGGAAAACCTCAGATGTCTCCCACTGTTGGTATTCTCTGCAATGGTTTTATTCTCTCGCTTGAGTATTTTCTTAAGGTCTTGACAAAGCCAGCCTGCCTATTCTACCAAGAACCACCAAGGAAAGTGTGGCTGTAATTTTTCCTTGAGCCTGAGTTAGTTTAATGTGTGAATAGAAAATCAAAATGTTTGTAGCCCTCAGGCCAATTTCCTGACTTATGGAGGATTTTGAAGGTTGCTGTTCTAAAAGTGATCACACATAAGTAACATGGAATGGGTCACTTAAATATACACATGGTGTAAAAAGTAACACTATTCATTGCCATTTTTTCACCCAATCCCACTTCTCAGAATTATTGTTAATAATTCATTGTACTAGATTATTTCCTATGCATATTGAAGTTACATAAAATTTTTAAACAAGAATGAATCATACTTTACATACTATTCTTTAACTTTTTTCCACCTAATATTTCTTGGATCTCTTCCCATGTCAGTACACATATCTCATTTTTTTTTAACAGCATAGAATTATCCATGGTATGAATATACCATAATTTATTTAACCCATCCCTTATTGGTGGACATTTAGGTTGTTTCCAGTATATTGCTATTACAACGCTTCAGTGAACACCTTCCAGCACATGTGCAAGTATACCTTGGGGATAAATTCCTGGAAGTGTAATTGCTGTGTCACAGGGTATGACGACCTTTCATTTTGGTAGATGTTGACACTGGCTGCTTCTTGAAACCTTAGGGCCCAGGCCTACCTGGGGCAGGGGAGGATTGTGGGGGTCGGGGAGGAGGCCCCTAAAATTAGTTCTTCCTATTTTCCAGCTGCGGCTTGATGAGACCCAAGAGGCAGAGTTCCAAGCCCTTCGGCAGCAGCTTCAACAGGAGCTGGAGCTACTCAATGCTTACCAGAGTAAGATCAAGATTCGCACGGAGAGTCAACACGAGAGGGAGTTGCGAGAGCTGGAACAGAGAGTAGCTCTGAGGCGGGCACTGCTAGAGCAGCGGGTAAGAGGGCTTGGCCTCCAGGATGGGGTGGGCAGTCCCCTCTAACCCTCACTGGACTCTCTAATCTCTTCTGGGTGTTCCAGGTGGAAGAGGAGCTGCTGGCCCTGCAAACAGGGCGTTCTGAACGAATCCGGAGTTTGCTCGAGCGGCAGGCCCGTGAGATCGAGGCTTTCGATGCTGAGAGCATGAGGCTGGGTTTCTCCAGTATGGCTCTGGGGGGCATTCCAGCCGAGGCTGCTGCCCAGGGCTATCCCGCTCCTCCCCCTGCCCCTGCCTGGCCCTCCCGCCCTGTTCCCCGTTCAGGAGCACACTGGAGCCATGGCCCTCCTCCACCTGGCATGCCCCCCCCAGCTTGGCGTCAGCCCTCTCTGCTGGCTCCCCCAGGTCCCCCAAACTGGCTGGGGCCCCCAGCACAGAGTGGGACACCCCGTGGTGGAGCCCTGCTACTGCTAAGAAACAGCCCCCAGCCCCTGCGACGGGCAGCCTCGGGGGGCAGTGGCAGTGACAATGTGGGCCCACCTGCAGCCGCAGTGCCTGGGCCTCTGAGCCGCAGCACCAGTGTCGCTTCCCACATCCTCAATGGCTCCTCCCACTTCTATTCCTGAAGTGCAAGGTGGATAAGCAGATGGAGGGGCAGGGGCAGGGTTGGGTGGAGCCTGATTCTGGAGGGCTTATAAGCTTGAGGCCCACCCAAGGGTGGGGGACAGGATGTTAGTTCCAGCTCCCCTCAAACCTCATCTCATGAGCTTCTTGGGCTGGCCAGTGGCCCAGGGTCAGCTTGGGCATAGGTTCCTCAAGGCTGACTAGGAGCCCCTGCCTCCCCACCATGGTGCCAGGGTCTCTCTCCACCACCGCCTTGGAAAAGGAGGGAGATGTTTGTGTCAAATATTCATCTAGTCCCCTGGGGGAGGGGAAGGGTGGGTCTAGATATATTCAGAGAACTATACTACTCCCTGCATTGGGGCCATGGATTGGGGACGCCAGGCCCCCGCAGACCTGGGATGTGACAGAGCAAGTCTGGGGGTCGGGTGGGGAGTACGGGAGGAAAGGGCCTTCTTAGGAAGGATAAGGATGGGGTCTTGGGGTCAGGATGCCTGGGTCTCTCCATTCCCCTGTTGCCGTCTGAAGTCCTGTGCCGTCTTGTCTTTTTTTTTTTTTTTTTTAATTGAGATCAGAGCTGGGGCAGGGGAACAAGGGAAGGACCTTGGAAGGGGCTGCTCCCAGGTCTGGGGGCAGTCATGGCAGCCCCTCCCAGCTACGGGGCTGGCACAGAGCCCCATGGCAAGCTTTTAATAAACTGTTGGTTATTCTAACAGACCCCAGGACTCATGCTTTCTAAGCTGTGTATTAAGGACTGTTCAGTGGCAGGTGATAATGTTACTTGTATTTAAAAAGAGGATTTATTGGGCTGTATAACTAAAAATTGCAGTGTTCTTAATGACTTCGGCCATCACTAGATCCAGAGCCTTAGATGGGATCATTAGACTTTTGACCTCTGCTTCCCTTTGCTTTGGCTTCAAAGATTTTTAGAAGATTCACTTCATGCTCAAGCTCCTAGCAGCTCCAGGGTTACATCTTACCAACAACTTCAACAGCAAGAATCCCAGCAAATTCCTGAAGTGACCTCACTGGCTCCATCTGTAGCCAGAGGACTGGCATGGTGCTCCAATTGGTAAGGTGTAGGTCCTATACCCCCAACCCCTGAATGCTGAAAGGGTTGGCCCATAGACCAAGGGGCTGTTTTTATAAAGGGGACGGAAGACATAAACAACAGCTGTCTCCAAGTTATTTCATTTTGTGCTTCACAATCTTAAAGCCAGTTTTTCATAGAGTCCTTCCAACAAGACAGGAGGATCAGAGAGGCACACTAGTCAGACTGGAGGAAGATTAGGAGCCACACTCTTCTAATAGAGCCTGGTGGCAGACTGGATGGCAGGGTCTAAAGGCTGGGACTCCTTTGGAGAACCTGGGGGAAATTAAAGGGAACGAGATGGCGTGGGTGGGATGAGAGTAGGGGACTAGTTTTAATGAGGTGATTCAAACTCCTTTATTGAGTCTTAAAAAATAAACTCCTGTAAGCACTTTAAACTGAGAACGTGAAACAAATAGGATCCCAGCAACTGTACCTGGGGGTTTCAAGTCTGAAGAAAGGTGCTTCTCTTTGGGCACAGAGTTTGGGTTGGTGGGGGTGCTACAGATGTGTGCTTTCCACAAGTGTGTAAAGTTCCTCCTGGTAGACGGGGAGCTTAGTTACTCTCGCCGTCACTGCTGATGATGCCACGCATATGAGACCAGTCCGGGCGTGGGGCACAGTGCCGCTCTTCCTCTGAGTCCAGGGTCCGGCGGTATAGCTCCCCAGGGGGCGCTGCTTCTGAAGGGTTCCAGGCAGTGCGTCTGCGTGGCCGACCTGGGGGGAAGGAGTAGATTAGTTGTCTGAGGCAGTCCAAGCCCCATCTGTTCCTGGGCAGGGGGAAGAAGCCCCTCACCTGAACAGCTGATGATGTTAGTGATGTCCAAGGATGCCACCTCGGCTGCCTCCTCACGCTGCTCCTTTAGAGCCCGACACTTCTCTAAGGAAGGGTTACCTGGGGCAGAAGAATCTGGTGATCCTCTCCTCCCCAGCAGCCAAGGACCTCTCCTGCAGCCCCAGGGCACACCCGGCCTAACCCTTCATGCCCAGAGCTTCCAGCTCTGCCCGGAGGACACACAGGCGCTCCTTGCGCGAGCGGCAGGAGCCCAGCAGCTTCTTGTAGTTGCGATGGGCGCCACAGGCCCGAATGTAACGCTTTAGTCTCATCACAGCAGGGTGGTCCTCATCACGATGACCAGACTGACAAGAAAAGACAACAGCTGAAGGTCAGGTCTTCTGGGTTTGACTCTAGGTCTCCCTCTTCACTTAATGGCGGCCTCCCACCCCATCTTCATCCTCACCTTCCTGCCTCTGGGTTCCGGGCTGCCATTTGCAGAAGAGGAGGAAGAGCTTCGGGACCTGCTTTTCTTGGAGCTCTTCCTGTAAGAGCGGTTCTTCCTCTCCCCCTTGAGGGTCCCCCCTGCCTCACTGTCACTCACCTCCCTCTCTGAGTCACTTGCCTCACCATTGGTTGTCTTTCTACTTTCTACTTTGGCTGACTTTCCCATGCCTTTAGTAGCTGGTTTCAACTTCCTCCAGCTGTCTTCCCCATCCTCCTTGCTGCTGCCACTCTGCCTTTTGCCACCATCCCGCTGAGTCCTGTTCTTGCCCTTCCTCTGCACTAGGGGCTCTTCATCTCCCCCACTGCTATCTCCGCTGCCTGCTGCTGCTTTTTCCTTCTCTTCCTCTCTGTCCTCCCAGTCTCCCAGCACTTTTGCTGCCAGGCTTTTCTGCTTACTGCTCCTCTCCTCCCAAGCTGACTTTTTCCCTCCATTGTTTGGAGCTCTGGGTTTCCAATCCTCCTCTCTGTTCTCTTTCTTGGCTAGAGTCTCCTCCCCCTCACTCTCCATTTCACTTTCCTGGTGCCTTTTAGCTTTTTTGTTTTCCATCCTTTGGGCAGGTTCTTCCTCACTGTCCTCACTCTCCATGGCCTGCTTCCTACTAGCTGAAATCTTGTCTGGTACCTGCTTGTTCTTAATGGTGGCCTCCCCCCCCATCTTCATCCTCACCTTCCTGCCTTTGGGTTCCGGGCTGCCATTTGCAGAAGAGGAGGAAGAGCTTCGGGGCCTGCTTTTCTTGGAGCTCTTCCTGTAGGAGCGATTCTTCCTCTCCCCCTTGAGGGTCCCCCCTGCCTCAGTGTCACTCACCTCCCTCTCCGAGTCACTTGCCTCACCATTGGTTGTTTTTCCATTTTCTACTTTGGCTGACTTTCCCATGCCTTTAGTAGCTGGTTTCAACTTCCTCCAGCTGTCTTCCCCATCCTCCTCACTGCTGCCACTCTGCCTTTTGCCACCATCCCACTGGGTCCTGTTTTTTGTCACACGTTTCTTCCTAGTCCTGCCTTTGGACTCCTTTTCCTTATTCCCTTCCTCACTGCTCTCTTCTTTCCAGACCTTACTTGTTCTAGCAGAGCTCTCCTCCTCCTCCTCCTTCCAGCGCTCCTTCACCGCCTCCTCCTCTAATCCAGTCTTGTATGCAGTAAGGTCCCTCTGCTGTTCCTCCTCATCGCTGCTCTCAATTGCTCTTTTTGAGGCCCGCTTTGGACTCTCCTCTATGGGACTGGCTACTGCCCCCATCCCATTCTTCGCTGGGTGGCTGGAGCAGTCTGGACTGGAGGCTGCAGCACTGGGCTCTGGAATGTGGAGAGAAGAGAAGGTTGGGACAGGTTCCTCCTGCCCCTTTTCCCTCCACTTGGGATAGGTTGTCTCAAACCCTGCTTTAGACAGAAGAAAGGAGAGGAGAGACAGCAGGAAACGGCCCATCAGTCCACCCTGTTCCGGGTTCCTGACTCACTGGCTTCACGACCTCATCCAATGCCTTGGGACATATTACATGCACAGTAAATACTTTCTGAATGAACCAACTATGCAGAAGGCACTAACCTGAATCCGAATTCAAACGGAACCTTTTCCTCTCTGGGTCACTGCAGGAGGTGGGAGGCCTCTTTGCCTTCTTGGCAAGGTCTAGTCCTCTGGCACCCGCTTCATCCCCCTGTTTGTGCATCAAGAGGGCAAAACGTGTATCAAGGCGATGCTCTGCTACACCCACTCTCTGGCCCCTACTCCTCGGCAACAAGCCCTGCCTCCCGTGGAGGGAGTTCCGCCCTCACCTGCATCTTCAGCAGTTCCTCCTCCACGAGCCGCTTCAGCGCCTGCTTCTCCTTGGGATCCAGGTGGTCGCGGCCGGTGTGAGCCAAGAACCTTCGCCGCACGATGGAGTGGGTGAGCGTGCTGCGGAGAGAGATGTCAGGGGGAGTCCCCAGCCCGGCCCTGCCCTTGTCCACCCCCACCCCAACCTCCAGTGCACCTGAGGTCCGGGCGGCCTCGGAAGAAGCTACGGGTGAACTCCCGCAATTCGTTCTCCCGCGCCATTTTGCGCGGGTTGGGATTGGTGGCCCCCGCCTTTTTTCTTCCCGGCCTCCGTTAGCGCACTTGACAGGAACGTGCGCACGCGCAGTGTCGTGGCGTTGTAAGGCGAGGGACCGTTGGGTGTCGGTTGTGGGCCGCTTGGACCGAGGGCTTTGCCAGACAAACCTTGATTTCCCGGCAGTTGGAGGGTCTCGCGGCTCCTCCCTTTTTTTAGATTCGGCGCGGCCACCTTTGGGTGTACGTAATCAGTCCGCGACGCCTCCGTCCGTGGTCTCGTGCCAGCTAGGCCGCTGTGACTTCGGAAGACAGAAGAAAAGGGACATCTCTCCTGAAAACTAGGACTCCCCGGGGGAAGAGTCTTGTGCCTGCCAATCTCTGAGCACACGTAGAATCAGTCAGGGAGAACCTCTGGCGTCCGCCATCTTTGTGACGTCATCAAGTCGCGGCGACACCATCTTTAGCTTCGTCCCGGGTAGCAAAGTTCCTTTCCCGGTATTCCCTGAGAGGGCAACGGGGTGGTAACGAAACCTGGGCGCGGGGCACGCCGGGGATTGTAGTCCCCGCGGGCACGGTTTGACTTCGTCTCCGGAAGTGGGGGGTGGAGAGGCGGGGCCGAGCGCTGGGAGGGTAGCGGGACTTCAGTGCTGGGCGCCGCTCCGGGGCTGGTCATGAACGGGCCGGCGGACGGCGAAGTGGACTACAAGAAGAAGTACCGGAACCTGAAGCGGAAGCTCAAGTTCCTCATCTACGTGAGTGCGGGGTGAGGAGGTGGGGGTGAGGCCTGCCTCCGGGAGGACCGCGGTTTTCCCACGAGGAAAGGGAGGGGTGAGCTGTCGCCAGGTTCCGGCCCTTCCCGGGCCCCGCCGGCTCAGCGCGCACCTGACTGTGATGCAGGAACACGAGTGCTTCCAGGAGGAACTGAGGAAGGCACAGAGGAAACTGCTGAAGGTGTCCCGGGACAAGAGGTGAGCCGCGCCGGGCGGGAGAAGGGAGCCCCGGGGGATGAGGTCCGGTGGCGGTACATACTCGGACCCTGCTGCGGGAATAGGGCCCCACGGGCATGGTGCCTGCCTGGGGCTGTCGCTGGGCTCCAGCCGACCAGCCAGAGGGACAAGGGCCGGACAGCGTTGCTGCGGCCGCAGTGAACTCTGTTCGCCCCGCCTCTTTCCTCAGTTTCCTCCTAGACCGGCTCCTGCAGTACGAGAACGTGGATGAAGACTCTTCGGGTGAGCATGACTGATAGGGGGACGACATGGTTCCTGGCGCGCAGCCAGCGTCCTGGGCCTCCTTAGGCTGCGGAGGCATCCAGCGGCCAGGTCTTCTTCAGCCTCGTTGCTTGCCCTCCGCCTCCACTGTTCTTCACTCGAACATTTATTGAACGTCTGTGTTGTAGGCACTGACTTTGGAGGTACTGTGGTGACCAAGATGGATGAAGTCTCTTGGAATTTTTATCCTAGCTGGGGATAATAAGTAAGCAAGAAATTAGAATGTTAGATTTGAAAGGAATAAAATCAGGCTAGAGCAGGGGTGATAAACTTTTTCTGTAAAGGACCAATTAACAACTATTTTAGGCTTTGCAGAACATACAGTCTTTGTCACAGCTACTTAGTTCTGCTGTTGTAGTGCAAAAGCAGCCAAAGGTGATAGATAGATAAGTGAGCATGGCTGTGTTTCAGTAAAACTTTATTTATGGACAATGAAATTTGAATTTCACATCATAAACTATATTTTGTCCCCCCACCCCCAACCATTTAAAAATATAAAAGCCATTCTTAGTTTGCAGACCATATAAAAGCAGACCACAGGCGATGTCTCAACAGAGTGTCCAAGAAAGGCCTTTTTTAGGGAGTAGTGTTGGTGCTAGGACCTAGGTAAGAAAAAAAAACAACAATCTTAGAAAGTATGAATGAGAGGTTTCCAGGCAGAGAGAATAACAAAATGCAAATACTCTGAGGTAACAGAAGAGTCTGAAGAGCAGAAGGGCTAAAGCATATAAAGCAGTGTTTTCAAACTTTTTAAAGCACTGTTACAATCAACAATATATTTTACATCATGAACAAGTCTCTACTTAAATACTTATAAGACAAAATTTAATGAAACAGTGTTAAGATCACTATACACATTTTTTCTGACACTTTTTAGACTGTTTTTTCTTCTTTTTTTTTTTTTCATTGAATGCTGATTGCAACAAATAAAATGACTTCATGACCTACTAATGAGTTGAGACCCACAGTTTGAAAAGCCCTAGAGTGGCATTTGTGCCTCTGTTCCAGGATGGGACCCTCAGAAGCCATGTCACATACAGTCACCTCTCTCTCTAGTCCCTTTATTATTTTTTTTAATATATTTTATTGATTTTTTACAGAGAGGAAGGGAGAGAGACAGAGAGTTAGAAACATCAATGAGAGAGAAACATCGATCAGCTTCCTCCTGCACACCTCCTACTGGGGATGTGCCCGCAACCCAGGTACATGCCCCTGACCAGAATCGAACCCGGGACCCTTCAGTCCGCAGGCCGACGCTCTATCCACTGAGCCAAACCAGTTTTGGCTTCTCTGGTCCCTTTAAACATTGATCTAGAGCAGGGTCAGCAGATGACATTCAGCCAGGCTGCTTGTTTTTGTAATAATTTTATTGGAACACAACACCATTCATTTACATATTATAGGAAGGTAGTAGATGCTAAATGAGGTCAGAGAAGTAGGTGGAAGCCAGCTCATCTAGGTCGTGGCAAAAACATTTGGCTTTTATTCTGGCTTCTCTTTGCCTGCTTGTTCCCGGGGATTCCCGGGGATTCCAATGAACTTCCTGATCAAGGGGGTTTCAGGGTAGGAAGCAAGAAAGTCGGCATGTTCATGGTCAGAGTGTGATAAATCTGAAGAGCAAGAGCTGCACACATAAGCCCACTTGTATCCTGGAGAATCCCACAGTCTGGTCAGGGAAATACCCACACATGACACATGTTAGCACAGTGTAAGGAGAACCATGACATGTGAGAGTAGAATTCTGGAACAGCCAGTGATTAACTGGGCCTGAAGGATTTTGGAAGACTTCTCAGAGAGGTGCCATTACATCACTTTTTTTTCTTTTTCAGTTACAATTGACATACAATATTATATTAGTTTCACCTGTACAATAGTGATAAGACATGTATGTGAATTTGCTTCTTAAAGGATGTATCTCAGCCAAGAAATTGAGAAAGGCACATATCACACGTAGCCGTTATTTGTCAAATGAGTGATGGACCTTGTATGTAGAGGCACAGACTTGGAAATAAATGTTTTTTTATTAAATTGATTGGCATGATGTAAAGAGTATAGTTTGGTTGGGAGATCAGAAAGGTAGGTTGAGGCCACATTAAGCATTTCAGATGTGATCAGTTTTGGGTCATTCTGGAGTTGGAGTGGACAGTGTGCTGCAGGAGAGGTGAGATTGCTTAGGGGATTTTGACACCACAGGGTAGTGGCTTGATCTTGTGGCAGTTGGAATGGGGGGCAGTGGATAAAGATAGGAGAAACTTGAGAGAGGGATTAACAGGACCCTGGATCATAGGGAGTGGAGCAGAGGGAGGAGCTGAAAGCAGCTTAGAGGCATAAATTGGCCAGGGAGTCAGAGACCTGGGTTCAAGTTCAGCCCCACACCTTACTCTTAGCCTCAGTGGCCTCATCTGAAAAGTGGAAGTGAGGCCCTCACCTTCCTTCTTGGGTGGTTATGAAGAGAAGGAGGGGCGGTGAATGCCAGGTGCCTGGTCAGAGTCTGGCAGGTAGGAAGTGCTTGACAGGTGTCACCGTGGAGGAGCCTGGCAGGAAGTGTTTGTGGGAGTCAGGTGTAAAGGACCTTCTAAGAAGTTGGAGACTCTGGGCGCGCCAGCTGAAGAGTCAGCTTGCCTGGCGCCCTTCCAGAGTCGAGGTCATACCCTCTGGGGTGGACAGGAACCCTCCCCACTGACCAGCCCTCCCCCTCACAGACTCAGATGCCACTGCATCTTCAGATAACAGTGAGACAGAGGGGACACCCAAGTTGTCGGACACGCCAGCCCCCAAGAGGTGAGAAGAAGCCATCATTCTCTGGGGATGGAGGTGGGGGGGGTGGGCACCTGGGCCTCCTAGCTTCCTCTGACCCCCTCCCCTATCCTTTCTCCAGGAAAAGAAGCCCTCCGATGGGGGGTGCCCCCTCTCCCTCCAGCCTCTCTCTGCCTCCTTCAGCAGGGTTTCCCCTTCAGGCCTCCGGGGCCCCCTCCCCATACCTGAGCTCGGTGAGTTGGGGCTCAGGGAGGGGAAATGGGAAGAAGGTGGGCATCATTCGGGCAGAGAGGCCAGGCCTCAGGGTGAAATCGGCCCAGCTCTGGGGACATCAGTCTGGGTGTGACCAGCAAGCGTCCCTTGGAGGGGTGTGAGTCATGGCTGCCTGGTTCTCTCTGGTGTAGGAATGGGGGACAGATATGACTGAGGAGAGCAGACCCCAGGACAAAGTCCTGCTGCTGTCCCATCCCCTTCTGTTCTCAGAAGCCACACTCATCATCATCTCTTGTTTTTCCATTCTTCTTCCTGTTTGCATTTTTTCCCTTCACCTCCCACCCATCCATTCCATTTCCCATCTCCATCCCCCCACTCCCACCTGCAGCTGGCTTCCCCCCCCTACCCCCCATTCCCTTCTGACTACCTGGCCCTGCAGCTGCCCGAGCCCAGCCCCCTGAGGCCCAAGCGGGAGAAACGGCCCCGCCTGCCCCGGAAACTCAAGGTACCCAGTTCGGGGGATGTTAGGGAGGGGCCAGAATGGCAGGAGGATAGCCATCTGAGGGAGGCTCAGGACAGCGGCTGGGGGCCTGTGGGAGAATTTTGAAGGATTGATTTGGGGCTGCTGGGGGCCCAGCCCAGGGCTAAGTACTGAGGGATATGGGTCAGAGAAATACTGGCTCACAGGCTCCATGTGGAGATAAATCGGGTAGG
The DNA here is from genome assembly GCF_000147115.1 of Myotis lucifugus. Classification (NCBI taxonomy): domain Eukaryota; kingdom Metazoa; phylum Chordata; class Mammalia; order Chiroptera; family Vespertilionidae; genus Myotis; species Myotis lucifugus. The sequence goes on along the minus strand of NW_005871528.1, from coordinate 565,022 downwards.
ACCAGCCTTGGGGGACTCAGTAAAGATGCCTGGGATCCTGCCCTTAGACTGTTGCAATGTGACCGGGGGGCCAGGCTCATTTTCACAGCTGTTCTGTGATGCCCGGCAGCCCCAGAGGGAGGGACAGAGTTGTGGGATCTAGAATCAAGTCAGGGCTGCACCAATTGAAACCATGGGGCCTTGAGCAGGGGTCCTTCACCCTCCAAGGCTCAGATTCTGTGTCTGTATAGTGAGCAATCAAAATACACGTAATCAACAAGTGTTTTCTGAGTGTCTACTATGCACCAGGCACTGTTCTAGGTGCTGCAGATGAAGTAGTGAATAAAACAGACAAATCTCTGCCTTCGTGGAGCTCATATTTTAGCAAGATAGGCAGAAAGTAAAATAAATAGATAGCAGTGCAGAAAAATGGAGTCAGGTGAAGAGGATGGGAAGCACCAGAGTAGATGGGTACTGGTGTTTATGGTTAGGTGGTCTGGGATGTTATTTGGTAGAGACGTCACCGAAATGAGAACAAGCCATGTGGCTCTCTGGCAAAGTGTTTCAATCAGGAAGGCTAACCCGTGCAAAGGCCCTGGGGTAGGAGTGTGTGTGTGCATACTTGGCTGTTCAAGGACCGGGAAGGAGTCAGTGTGATCGAATGAAAGTCAGAGGGGGAGAATGATCAGAGAGCAGGTCAGAGAAATAACTGGTAAAATGGTGTAAGGCCTTGTCGGTGTGTAAAGACTTTGGCTTGTACCATGAATGAATAGGGAGTCTGGAGAGATTGGGCAGAGGGAGAATCTGATCTGATTTACATGTTAACAAAATTGCTGGCACTGCTGTGTGGAGAATAGACGGGAGGGAGAAGAGGGGGGGAGGGGGTCTGGTCAGGATGGACATGGGAGACCAGTGAGGAGGCTGCTGCAGTAGACCAGATAGCAGTAGAGAGGGTCTATTGCAAAGAATGAGCCACAGGAAGACCAGTGTGGGCTGTGAGAAAGAAGTCAAGGGGGACTCCAGGGTTTTTGGCCTGAGCAACCGAAGAAGTCAGGAGTGGGAGAGATGAGGAGTTTGGTTTTGGACATGTTGAGATTCTGTCTGGAAATGCCAACAGGACAACTGGGTGATGAGCCTGGGGCTCATGGGGTATGTGCTGGAAGTCGTCAGCATGGACGTGGATGCGATCACGAGTGAGAGAGGGTGGAGAAGGGGGGCGGTCTGCGCACTTAGCTCCAGGAGACATGAGGACACAGAAGGCACAGTGCCCGTCCAGCTCTGAATCCAAGTGGAATAGGTACCGGGCTGGACAGCTCTCAAGTCAGGTGGACTTTTGACTCAAGGCTCTGGAACCGGAAGTGCAATGGGATGACATGCTTGTGGTGGTGCTGGGTGTGCGTTCTAGAGTTCATCTCCCAGCTCTGCCACTTACTCCTTGTGTAACCTCGGCCCTTAAGCCTGAAAAATGGGTAGGTAATGGGTGATACACTGACCCTCCACCCTACTTAGCAAGGATTTTGTTTCTGGCCTGTAGGGCAGGATGGTGGAGATGGCAAGGGTCAGCGAAGCCGGGGGCCAATGGGCAGAGGTGTGGTGTGGCGGGGGCTTGGCCGTTTGAGGCTTTCTGAGGTGTTGGTCCTGAAGTAGAGAAGCTTTGGGGAGCTAAGTTCTAGACATTCAGGAGGGAAAATACTGGTTGGGAGAGAGGCCCAGATCAATGGCTGTGCTTGGGGAAGGGGATACTTCAGGGAAGGCCTCAAAGAAGAGGTAACACTTGAGCCCAGGGTAAGTGAGATTGGGTGTTACAGGCTGGGGCAGTGGTGGGAGGAAGACAAAGGACATGACCGGTGTTGTTTGGACTAGAGCAGGAGGGATGAGGGAACAGGGTTGGAAAGGAAACTAGGATGGGGGGATCGTAGAAGGCCTTGGCGCCCGGAGGCGGGCGGGTCTGTGAAGGGCGTGGGGGTCGTTGAGGCTTCCGAGTGACGTGGCGTGAGGAGGGAACGCTGTGCAGACTGAAGCAGGTCAGTTAGGAGCCTGGGCCTCAGTCAGACTCGGCTGGGTTTGAACCCCAGCTCCCCCATGTGACCTTGGGCATGTCATTTCACTCTGAGCTTCAGCTTGCTTCTCCTGGGGTCACGGGTCACTGTCACGTTAACATGAGCGAAGGGAAAGAACACTGAGCCCAGTGCCTGGTCCTTAGGAAGCCCCAGGTAAACATTAGCTGCTGTTGGTCACCTGAGGGGCCACTGAGTGAGTCCAAGCAGGTTAGGAAGTGGG
>NW_005871528.1:548399-562547 GCF_000147115.1 Myotis lucifugus | reverse complement strand
AGTCCTCATGTCGCTGCTTTTTTCAGCCATGTATGTGTCTGCTCCTCTGTGTACACATGGGTGCCTCGTACTGGATACAAGGGTGCTATTCAATACTTGGCCTCCTGTCATCAGTCCTGGCAGTCACCTGTACCCTGAGGTGCTGACCCTGATTAAAAACCCACTCTGGCCCTCCACGCCGCCCAGGAACAGTGTGAGGGTGGGCCGTGAGGGCTGAATGGGTTAAAACAATTAGAAGGGCCACTGTTTAGACCACACAGAAGCATTTCCTGCCACCTGCAACCCAGGCCAGATTGGACACTGCCCAGGGGGGACCTGGCAGCCTGTTTTCTCCTCGGGCCCGTGACCCCTCCTCCCTTCCAGGGTGGTCAGAATGGTCAGAGCGCATTAAAGGGCATCTGTCAGCATGTGCTCGGTCTGTGCTCACAGGCGAGGCGTGCAGCCCACTGAGCTCTCGGGGGGAGGTTGGCAGGACCTGGCAGGAACGGGGCTGGAGGGTTGGGCAGGACAGAGGCCACTTCCCAGCCTCAGAGGACACAGCAGGACTTTGGACAAATAGAAAAGGACACTGCAGGTGGAAGGACCGCCTGCCGTTCTCAGGCACGCCCGTTCTCAGGCATGGGCACTGCCTGCCCCGGGCAGCAAGGAGGAGTGACACGCTCAGGTTTGTGTTTTAGAGAGCTCACTCTGGCTGCAGTGTGGAGGAGGAGCTGGAGCTGGGAGAGGCTGAAGGCAGGGAGTCCAGTTAGGAGGCTGGTACCGTAGTCCAGGTGAGCTGAGAGGAGGGCCTGGCCTAGGCCAGTGACTGCGGGGATCCCAAGGAGGGGCCATCCCAGATATAAGAGGCCTCACATAGCAGGGGGTGAAGACCTAGGACACCCCCCGCCCTACCACCAAACCAGTGAGTCCCACCGTAGGAGGAGGGAGAGAAGGCCAGTGGTGGCCAGTGGTATCAGGTGCCTAGAGGCAGGCAGGCAGGCCCAGGCTGGCTCTGATTGCTGTGCCATCACAGGGGCTGCCGAGGTGCCTCCCTGGTGAGGCAGGGCCCAGCCTTTCCCTCCTGGTTTCCTGTAAGCCCCTCCCGCCCTCATCACTGCCTCCATCACTACTACCCCTTACCCCCAGGCACTTGCTGGTTTGAGACTCTGAAGTGGCCATGGTGGGGTAGGCCCCTGATTCCAGTGTGGCTGGCCTGGCTTTGTCCAGTACCCTTTGAATGAGCCTTTGCCCCTTCCCCACCCCCCAGAACTGCCGTAAGGGGCAGTGCCAGCCTCCTGGGGGTCCCATTCCTTCCTGACAGCCCCTCCCTGTGTTTCTCCCCCCCCTGCTGCAGATGGCGGTGGGACCCCCTGACTGCCCTGTGGGAGGGCCGCTGACCTTCCCCAGCCGGGGTTCTGGGGCTGGGGTGGGGGCAGCCCTGGCCCCACTGCCTCCCACTAAGATGCCCCCCCCTACGATCCTGAGTGCAGTCCCTCGGCAGATGTTCAGCGATGCAGGCAGCGGGGATGATGCCCTGGATGGAGATGATGACCTGGTGATCGACATCCCGGAGTGACCCCCTCTGCCCGAGCCCCTGTCCAGCCCCCTGTGCCAGCACATGAGCCCCAGCTTCCACAGAGACATTTATTGACGCCCAGTTGCCATGCTGCGGCCACTGACACAATCAGAAGAGGCGTAAACATGCACAAACGTCCCCTGGAAGGAGGGCCCCTCACCAGGGAGGGCAGGAGGCTGCCCTCGCATCCTGGCCCCATCCTGGGGACAGTGGTTTAAATGAGTGGCTGGGAACATCTGCCACCCCTCGGAGAGGCCGGGACCCTGCGGTGCCTCCCCGCTTCCATTTAAAAGGGCAGCTGTACAGGGCTAGATGTGTTGTTTTCAAACGAAGATTCTGTAGTAAAGGAGTGGCTCTTTTTTGGGTTTTGTCCTTTTCTTTTCTGGAATCTTCTCTTTCGAACCCCCCCTAATCCGACCTCCTCCCTGTGGTGGAGGGGACGGGCAGCCTGGAGAGGCAAGAGAGAAGCAGCAGCTGGGGCCTTGGGGCAGGGGCCCTGGCAGGACTCCCCCTGCAGGTGTGCACAGGATGGGTGGTTTGCATATTTGCATGTAGTAGCGAGTCAGGCAGGAGGAAGTTTGCATATGTGAATACAGATCTCCACAGTCCCTCACAAGAAGACAGACCCACAGTCACAGAGATTCTCACGAAATAAGACAGGTAGTGCAGGGCGGGCGGGGCATCCACCCCGTGTAAACGTGCAACACACTCGTGCGAAGGTTGGGTGCTGGACCCAGCCCTGAGGGGCCTGTGCTGGGCAGCTGCTCGCCAAGCTCAGGCTGAGGGCAGAGCCCCGGCTGCAGGGGGCAGCTCGCTGGTCAGGGTGTGCCAGCGCTCCAGGGCTGTGTCTGGCCGCTGCAGACAGTCGTTCCAGTGCTTCCGGGCCTCTCCCCGGGCACCAGGTCCCAGGGACACGCCCCCTGGGGAGCAGGAGAGGCAAAATCAGGGCCTGCTCGCTGCCAGTCTGCCCTCCCTCAGCACCACCCAGCGGGCTCCTCCCTCACCAATGAAGTCGTTGGATTTGCCAATGTCATAGTCCCAGACTGTGACTTCCAGAGTCTTGGTGGCCAGAGCGGAGAGTTCCATCTCATAGAAAAACTCCTGGGACAGGGCAAGCCACACCTTCCATGAGGCATTGCCCCACCCCCTGCCAGGCCCCGCCCCCTCCCCTTGTGATCTCTGGTCCCTTCCCCATTTACCTCATTAAATTCTGGGTTGAGAGTCTTCTTCTTCACGCCTGTTTTGTGCTTGGATTTCTTATCCACATCTGGCCTCAGGTACCTGCCAAGGAGGTGGGGCAGGGGCAGAGGAGCAGGGTGGTCAGGGATAGGCCAGAAAAGGACAGGGCAGAGGTCAGGCTCCCTGGGGAGGGGAGGGGAGAGGAGGGGAGGGGAGGGCACTTCGACAGGGGGAGGGCTCACGTCTTGACATAGGGGTCGGAGTAGCCATTGACGTCCATGGCAGCCAGGTGGGCACAGCGTAAGATGCCCACCAGTAGCCCGCGGCGTGAAGAGCTGTAGCTGAGGCTCAGCAGGATGCGCCCTCGTTCTTCCAGCAGCCCAGGCCCCTGTTCCGCCTGCTCCAGCTTCGGGGCAGACACAGAGGTCAGCTGCATCCTTACCACCTCCCACCCGGACTGGTCCCTGTGAGGGGCCTTACCTCCTTCAAGTAGCAGGATATGCCCCTCAGCGCTGCCGACATGGAAGAGGGTGACGCCAGCTGAAAGGGCAAAGAGAAGGTTCTGGAAACCTGGCCTCCCCAGGAACCCCTCCCCTTAGCACCCTATAGCCCCATACGGACCGGGACCTGGCGCTCAAGGCAGATATTAAAATGCTTCTTCTGTGAAGGCTTGAGGCGGCGGAGGGGTACTCGGATCTCTCCGATGAACTCATTGTGGCTCAGCTTGTCCTCATCACACACGGAGATCCTGGCAGGGAAACCAAGGTCAGGGCCCCTGGGGTCCCTGGGCCCCACTCCAGTGAGAAAGTGCCTCCGATAGAACCATGGGCACCCGAGGCCAGTCCTACTCTGCCTTCGTTAAATACTCCTCATCTGTAAAATGGGCTGCGGTGGGCACCAGGCCTGGCACCTGAGGAGGATGTTTTGATGTGCCCTGTTCCCCTACCCCTCCCTCTACATTGCCCAGGCTGTCCCCTGGTCCATCGGGATCTGCTCAGCGACTTCCGGAAGCCTTCACAAATCTTGGGGACCCTCCCCACCCCTGCCTTCTGGGCCTGTGGACAGGAGCCTGCTGACTGTGCGTAGGGTGGGCATTGGTGGGTGTGGGTCACCAATTCAGGCTGTGAGGGCTAGAAGGCCTTGAGGAGCCTCGGGCAGCTGGACCAGGCCCCCACTCCTCTGGAGCTCCTGTCCTGTTCTGCATGCAGAGAGCCGGCCGGGGAGAGACTGAGGCCAGAGGTGAGAAAAGAGTGTTTGTGTTTGTGTTGTCTCCTTCGGCCCCTGCACTTGCTTCTGCTGTGACACTCTTGGGTAGCTGTCATGCAGGAGTGTTCATTCCCAGCTCTGCCACTTCCTAGCAACCGCGTGAGCTTGGGCAAGTCAACCTCCTGACGCCTCAGTTCTCATCTATAAAATGGAGATTCTACTCGCCCACCTCCTAAAGCTACTGTAAGGACCAACTGAAATGAAGGAATGTAAAATGCATAGCCCGTTCCCTAACCTGTTTGGCTCAATGGATAGAGCGTCAGCCTGCGGACTCCAGGGTCCCAGGTTCGATTCCGGTCAAGGGCATGTACCTTGGTTGCAGGCACATACCCAGTAGGGGATGTGCAGGAGGCAGCTGATGGATGTTTCTAACTCTCTATACTTCTCCCTTCCTCTCTGTAAGAAATCAATAAAATAAAATAAAATGCATAGCCCGGGGCTGGACACCACAGAGCACCCAGCGAGTGATGTAGTCCTCACTCTCTAGCACAGCCGTGGGCAAACTACGGCCCACGGGCCGGATCTGGCCCGTTTGAAATGAATAAAACTAAAAAAAAAAAAGACCGTACCCTTTTATGTAATGATGTTTACTTTGAATTTATATTAGTTCACACAAACACTCCATCCATGCTTTTGTTCCAGCCCTCCGGTCCAGTTTAAGAACCCATTGTGACCCTCGAGTCAAAAAGTTTGCCCACCCCTGCTCTAGCATCTGAACTATGGGGCCAGCCTTTCTGGTTTCTGCCTGTCCTCCCTCCAGTCCACCTCACACACAACATCAAGGTGATCTCTCCCAAACACAGCCCTGCCCAGCCAGTGTGGCTCAGTGGTTGAGTGTCGACCTATGAACCATGAGGTCACCGTTCAATTCCTGGTCAGGGCACATGCCCAGGTTGTGGGCTCCATCCCCAGTGGAGGGCGTACAGGAGGCAGTCGATCAATGATTCTCTCATTGATATTTCTCTCTCTCCCTCTCCTTTTCTCTCTCAAGTCAATAAAAATAATAAGTAAATAAACATCTAAATTTTTTAAAAAATGAAACACAGCCCTGACTATGCCCCTGCCCTGATACAAACTCTGCCATGACTCCCTATTGCCCAAGAACAAAGGAAAGTTCTAGAAGCCTAGGTTTTGCTGCCCTTCATTCCCTGTCAGGGACTGCTCTCTCCGTAACACCTCAGGGATGACTGGGCAAGTTTCCTATCCTCAGACTTCCTTCCTTAGCGATGTTGGGGGGACAGAGGCAACAGAATGGGCAGACCTCCGCTGCACCCTCTGATAAGGGCTGTCGGGGACCAGGGACCGCTTTCAGGGGGAGGCGGGGCCTCAAACAATGAGTGGGGTTTAGGGTGGCGGAAAGAGAAGCAGGAAGCAGCGCTTTCCAGGTAGAAGAGACAACAGGCAAAGGAAAAGGATAAGAGTAATGAACAGCCGGTCAGAAGAGGGCAGCCCTCTGCTGGAGGCAGGAGGAGCCATGTGGGGTAGGAATGCCAGGGAGCATGTTGGCTGCTGCCAAAGGGGATGGGGCGCCACTGATTGCACGTGAGCATCTGAGGGGCTTAACGAGAAGTAAGTCAACCAAAGAAGGTTCAAGGACAGCTGTCCCGGAGGAGGCGCGGAGCTGGAGGCTTTGGTGGCAGGGAGGATGGGCCTCACCTGAGCACCTTGTGGCTGATGTCATCATCCGTGATGCCACTGTACGTCAGGTCCTCGTTCCACACGGGATTCAGAGTGTTCCTCTGCGTCTTCGTTTTCAGCTTATTGGCCTGCGGCGTGGGGACGAAGGATTCTCAATACATGTTCCCTAGACCCACAGAGGCTGAAAGCGGGGGAGCCTGGGGATAGGCCCAGAAGCTGCGTCAGACTCGGGGAGGGAGGGAGCTATTACCTTGCAGGCTCCAGGCAGCAGGTGCACCTTGACGTAGGGGTCGGCCAGGCCATTGAAATCCATGGGCTTGAGGCCCTGGCGAGGAGGGGAGGAAAGAGAGCGGTGAGCTCCCAGCCCTCCCTCAGCAGAGTGGATCCTTGGGGTGTGGAGAGCCAAGGAGAAGGGGACTTGGGAGGGGGCGTGGGGAGGGGAGCAGGGGTATGGCCTGGAGAAGGGAAGGATGGAAACCCATCCCTCCCCGGTGGGAGGCAAACAGGGTTGAGGCTGGGGAGGGAGGGGGTGCCCACCTTGGCCCTGAGGATACTACAGTGCAAAGTGCAGGAGGCCTGGTCATAGAGAAGGTCAAACTCCAGCGTGCCCAGGGTGGCTGGAGAAGAGAAGCAGCGTGAGTCCGTGTGTAAAGGCAGGTGTGTGAGCGCCGGCTGGTGCGCTGGCCATGAAGGTATGTGCATGTCAGCCTGCCAGCCTGTGTGTTGGGTTCCTGGTTCGGCTGCAACGGGGCTGTGTGGGTGGTTGTCTCAGGAGAAATATTGAATATTGAGCCTTGCTAAAGCTGTAGTCTCCACACTGACTGCAGCTGTGGTGCCTGTGCCCTGGCCTCCCCCACACACACCCAGCAGGGCCCCATCCCCTTCCCACAGCCTGGAGGCCCCCAATACCACCCTGGGCCCTTGGAGCCCCCACACTCACTGGCATCATCCGAGTCATAGCTGTCCACCTCAGCTCCATCCTCGGGCGTGGTGGCCCCCAGGAGGGCTGCAGGGGGGGCCAGGGCCAGGGGGGCCAGCCGAGCAGGGGCCTCCCCAAGGCCCCCTCCACCGCCGCCCCCTTCAGGTCCTGGTCCCCGGCGGGGGAAGTAGTCAGAGATTTGGCGGATGGGCCGGATGGGCCCGGGGCACACGTTGATGGCCATGTGCTCCTGGATGTTGATGGTCATGCGGTCGCCCCTGCGGCCCCTCATGCAGCACCGTGTCTGGGGGGAGGGAGGTCCCAGCGTGAGCCACCGCCCACTCCTCACACCTGTGGGCTTTGGGCTGCAGGCCAGGCAGCACCCTCCCATCTGGGCCTCCCCTTCTAGGTGTGGAGGGAGGGTCAGCCTGTGAGCTGGGTCCTCGCGCCACAGGCTGGGCTGCCAACTCCCTCCCCCCAGGTCCTGGCTCCACCCCAGCCTTGCCCACTTGCCGACCGGGTCCCTTTGTCATCTTCCCGGCTCCTGCCCCTCATCTGGGCTCCCGTCTGCCCCTGGGCCTGCCTGCTCCCAGAAGCCACCCCCAGGTCTCCTGTCTCTCGGGGCTCTGGCCATCCTTCTGCAGCAGGCGCTTGTCTAGTCCGGGTGTCACCCGCCCCTGGAGACATTCACTTCCCACCGCGTTCAGCCCCAGGGTCCGCCGGTCCGCCCGGTCCCCCCCTGCAGCCCACGCGGGGCCCCTTCCCCAGCTGCCTCCTCCTCAGATTGGCGCTCCAGGGGCGCCAGCAATTGCAGCCTCGAGCGGGCTTCCCCCCACCCCCACCCGCAGGCACCCGCAGGCTCACGCACACCCCTCTCCCGCACCGGCCCCGCGACCCAGCCCCCTGCACCTGTGTCTGCCTCCAACAGGTGCCCGGGCGCTGGGGGGACGGCGGGCGCAAGCTGGGCGGCGGCGGTTCCCGGGCGGCGGCAGCCAGAGCGCGGAGTCCGCTGTGCGCGCCGAGAGGAGGGAGAGCCGGCAAGTGCGGGAGGAGGGGGTGAGCGCCGTGGAGGCGGGAGGCTGCGGGCGCCGGCGGCGGGGGGCGGGGAGGCAGCGGGACTCTCCCGCCGCCAGCCGGGCACACTTCGGGGAGCACACGCGTGCACACACAGTCACGAGCACGCAGGCACTGCCCCCCACACGCTCGTGCCCACGTGCGCACTCACACAGCACAGACCCCGACGCGCTGGCACCCTCACCCGGGAAACTTCGCGCGCACACACTCGCAAAGCGCCTGGCACCACCGGGAACCAACTGTGAGAACTGCCCGGTGCTCCCCAACTCCTCCCCGCACCCCTCCTGCCCGGGGCCGCACGGAGCCCACAGCGCCCACTCCCTCGCTTTCTCCTTCCTTTCCTCGGGAGTCTCAGGACCCGTCCACCCGCCTAGTTGCCATGGCGACGCCGGCTCGCTCCCCAAGTCCCCGGAGCATCCTCCCGCCCCTCCCCCGCAGAGGTGCGGGCGCAGGAGGGAGGAGGGCGTCCGGCCGTCGGCTCCCGCATCCGTAGGGGCGGGGCCTGCGGGATGGGGCCTGGAGAGCCGCAGTGACCCTTGCGGGATGCAAGGCTGGGAGGTGTGATCCGCCTGCGGTCGCAGCCTGGGATCTGGGCGCCCCGAGCCCAGCGGGGGATTTCAGGCCGAGGGAGGAGACGGAGGGCTGCGGCTGGGGCTTTCCCACGCCTCCTCCCTTTGGCTGTTCAGGTGTCTCTGCTGGTGACCCGATCCTCCCCCGAGGGCGGGTGTCCCTTTCGGAGGGAAGGCGTCCCCTTTGGAAATGCACCGACCCTCCACCCGCTCCAGGCCCGTCCCCGCAGTCCCGTCCCTCGGGGTGGTGCGGAGGGGCACGGGCTGCTCCGAGCCCCCAAGCGCTGCAGCCTTTCCCCAGCCGCCTGCCTTTCTCACCTGCCGCCTCACTGCAGCCTTTGATCTTTGCTCTCGTTTGCCGCAAACTTGCCATCCCCCAAAGTCAAAGTCCTCACAGTGGCTTCCAAGGCCCTTCAGCCCAAGACCCTGACTTCTCTCATCTCCTCGGGGGCTCCTCTCGCTGGCTCTCGGGAGTGTCACGTGCAGTTTCTAGAACACACCTGGATCTCTCAGGCCACCGACCTGGACTCATACGAGCCCCTCTGCTGGCAGACCTGCCTCTTCCTTCAGGGGTCACTCTGGCTCACCTCTTCCCAGGAGCCTTCCGGAACAGCCCCTCTGCCCAGTGTCCAGTGCCGGCTCAGGCTCAGTCTGGCCACACGGTGTGTCCTGCCTGCACTGAGTTGCTGGGCCTGGCACTAAGCTGGCATCACTGAATGTTGTGATTTAAAAGAGAAATGTGACTGCACAACGATGTGAACTGTCTGCTTGAAAATGTTAAGATCCATTGTGATGTGGCCTTGGTCGGTTTGGCTCAGTGGCTAGAGCTTTGGCCTGTGGGCCAAAGGGTCCCGGGTTCAATTCCAGTCAAGGGCACGTACCTTGGTTGCAGGCTTCTCCCTGGTCTGCATGCAGGAGGCAACCAATCAATGTGTTTCTCTCACACCGATATTTCTCTCTCTTTCCCTCTCTCTCCCATTCTCCCCCAAAACTAATGGGAAAATATCCTCGGGTGAGGATTAACAACAACAACAAAAAAGATCTATTGTGATGTGTATTTTTTAAACACACAATTTTTGAAAAGAGAGAAATACAGTCAAACTAGAAAGATAGCACTTGTCATCTATCAAATCATGAAAGTCAAAGCATCGGTTAACACGCAACGTTGATGAGGCCGTGGGTAACGGACAGCACCTGTGGAGGCCAGTCTGATGGTGGCACCAAAAGGACAAATACATAGACTATTTGACCCAGAAATGCCACTTCTAGGATTTTGTCATCTATATATACATGCTGGTCCCACGAGCAAAATAATAGAAAGTCAAGGTTATTTGCAAAGGACATGGAGCAACCTAAATGCCCACGAGTAGGGGACCAGTTCAATCCGCTATGACACAATTTCACACAATGAAATAGTGAGCTGCCCTGGCAAAGAAAGGCCCCTATGTGCTTGTACAGAATCGCCTTCACAGTCTCATGTTAACTGGAAAAGTAAGGTACAGAATAGCACGTATGGAATGCTTCCGTTTGAGGGGGGCAGTTTATATGTGTTTATTTGTGCATAAATTATCTCTAGAAGGCTGCACAAGAAAGTGGTAACTACAGTGCTGAGTTGGAGTTATCTCCAACGTCTATCCTGTTATACCTTTTGAGTTTTGTTCCATGTGCGTATGTTTCCTCTCCAAACGCATTAAAGGAATGTATTTTTCTAAGTAAAGGCAACCACTAGGTTTCCTTCAGGGCTCTCCAAGCTAAGGAAGGAGACGGGCTAAGGGAGATGCCAGCATCCGGGGCGGAGCTGGTGGGCTTGGCCGGGGGCAGACCTGGGCCTGCAGTGAGGGGAGGGGCAAGTGGGCAAGAGCCTGAGAGCCCTGCATCCGCCACTGGGGTCTTCTCCAGGGGCTTCGCACAGGCCCAGCAGAGAGCCTTGTTGAAGGGCTGAGCCCTGATGGAAAGGCTTTTCATCTGTCCATTCAGTCAATAAATATCTATCGAATCCCTACTATTTATTGTGGTGCCGTGACTATGACCAGGATCAAGCATCTCTGGCTTCACAGCCTTGTAGAGAGACAGACAATACACAGACAAGGACCACGCAGCGAGATCGATGCGGTGACTGGGGACGGTCACAAGCTGTGGGATCTCAGTGCACTTCCCCGGGGAAGTGTTGTCTCAGCCACGACCTGGAAGATGAGAAGGCGTTGGCCGGCCAAGCGTGGAGCAAGAGTGTCCCTGGCAGAGGTTCATGCCAAGGCTGGAGTGTGCCAAGGAAGGGAGAGCCTGGAAAGATCCAAAGAGGGTAGGTGGACAGGGCTGGGCAAGTCTCGAAGGTCAGGGTAAGTTCAGAATCCACACAAGGAGCCACCAGAGGGTTTTAAGTAGTGGATGTGTGTTTCCCGGGTTGTTCTCACTGTGGGAAGAGGGAACGTCAACCGGTCCACAGGCTGTTGCCATAAGCTGGGTGAGAGGTGGGATTGGCTTAAATGAGGGGGGCAGAACTTCAGGGGGGAGGAAGTGGGTGGATTTGAGGTTTCTGTTGGAAATCAAGCCAATAGGTCTTGATAATAGGTTTGTCAGAAGAGAGACAGTGGGGGAGATCTGAGATGATCCCCCGGCTTTTGTGCTGAGCAGAGATCTGGAGGAGCCCTGAGACGCTGGCTGCAGTGGAAGGGAGGAGCAGGTTCGGGGGAGGAGAATCAAGAGCTCCATTTGCGATCTATTGAATCCGAGGTGTTTGGGGACATACAGAGGCATGAAGCAGGAAATCGGGTAGAGGAATCGAGCTCGGAGGAGAGGGCTGGGCTGGAAATATACATTTGTGAGTCATCAGCATATAGATGGTATTTAAAGCCATGCGACTGGGTGAGATCACCTAGGGAGAGAGAGTATAGATAGAAAAGAGACGGTCCAAGACTGAGTGGGTTAGAGAACAAGGAGTCCCGGAAATCCGTGAGCGTGGCCGGAGCCTGGAGGCAGGTTCAGGACGATAACAGACAGAGTGGATTAGAGAAGTAACCATTCGATTTGGCAAGTTATGAGGTCATTGGTGGACTTGGCAAAAGTGGTTTCAGTGGAGTGGTGGGGACGAAGAAAGGCCTGAAGGCGTTGAAAAATACATTCAACGAGGAGTAGAAACAGCAGGTATAGCCAGCCCCTTAGGTGTTGTCTGTGCTCTAGTGATGTGCATCCTTGAGTTCTCTCCCCTGTGGGCCCTGAAGGCAGACAGCGGGGCCTGCCGACTCAGATCTAAGCTGCAAAGGGAGCCCAGCACACAGGAGGAGCTCGATACATGCACTTAATCATCGGATGAGTAAATGAATGGCTCATTCACTGCTTGAGTCGAAAGGGCCTTTTTAGGTAGAGAGGGCAGCTGTATTCTTTTGAGGCAATTGAGGGAACGGCAAAATCCACTCCAAAAGCTGGAGGCTCTGAACCCCCTTTCTCCCAGCTAAACCCCAGCAGCAGCTGCACATGGGGCCAGGGCCCTGGCCCAGAGCAAGGAACCAGGTTTCGTCCCTGCTGCCCCTTACATGCCTGTAACTGGGTAACTCGCTTTCTCTTTCTTAGGAGAGATAAGTGTAGGGAGAAGAGGCCCACGTGAGCCAGCCCTACAGGAGGCCCTCAAGGTATTAGTTTCCCTCCTCTTTCCCCCTTTTCTCTCTGGGCTTTTTTTCTTATTTAGGAGGCAGAACATGGCAAGTGCCTCCTAGTGTTGCTGTGAGGAGAGTGAGTGGGCAGTCCATGAGGGCAGGAGAGATGAGGGTGGGGACCCAGTGGAGGAGGGAGCAGACCTCACGCATGAACAGGCATCTGTGTAATAACACCAAGGAGACCCTGAAGTGTCCTTGGGCTTGGGTAGGGCGGGACACATCTGTGACAGACAGTCCCACCTGCCAATCAGAGGGGAGCTAACTCTGAAGCAGACTGCGGTCTGCCAGAGTGGAAGTGGCTGTTGGGAAGTAACAAATAAAAGAATATCGGGGCCCTGGCCGGTTTGGCTCGGTGGATAGAGCATCGGCCTGCGGACTGAAGGGTCCCAGGTTCAGTTCTGGTCAAGGGCACATGCCTGGATTGTGGGCTCGATCCCCAGTGAGGGGGCAGTGGAAGGAGGCAGCCAATCAATGATCTTCCTATCTCTCTCTCCCTCTTTCCTTCTCTGAAATCAATAAAAAATATATATATACTTAAAAAAAAAGAAGAAGAAGAAGATTGGGGACAAGAAAGGGGAAATGGGATGGCCCTTGAGGGAGACCACCCAGAGAGGGGAGCCCGCGAAAGCTCTGCATGACTGAGAGCTGCCCGGGAGATGGGCCAGGGGACTGTCTCTGACAACCCCGTGCCTGCCATTCCCCTGCGACGCCTTCTCCTGAGCATCTGAGGCACCTGTGGGAAGAGGGGGTGAAGGCCTGGAGCTGGGAGCTGGGTCTTCCGGGAGGAGGGAAAGCAGGCAGGCAGGCAGGCGTGGACAATGCTGCCACCTAGTGGGGAAATCTTATTATTTCTCTTGGTTCCCGGGCTGAGCACTAGACGACAGGGTTTGGTGAGGGAAATGCCTGTGCTCCTGAATTTGGGGACCAGGGGGAGCCTCGGGAAGGAAAGCGCACGCCCCAGGGAGGTGTGCGCTGCCCACACTACTTTGCCCATCCGTGCCTTGGCTCCCCTCCTGGGTAGTGAGGGCAGTTCCTACTCCACGGGGTTGTAATGGTAGCTGAGTCCATCTACGTGAAGTGCTCGGCGTAGTACTAAGTGCTCAATACATGGTGGTTGATCCGAGGGAAAGCGACCGTGTGTAGCCTTACCCCCTTCTACACAGAAAACCTGCGCCTTCTCTACAAACACGGTGTCCTTAGCCCCACCAAGCCCCTCCTGTTTCCACATTCTGGGGCGGCCACTGTGTACCCCAAGGGATGGGGGGCTCTGTGGGTCCCAGCCTCTCCCCCGCTGATTCCAGGGTGGCTGGGGGAGGGTTCCAAGCCCCAGCCCTTTCTCTCTCCCCTCGCCCCAGAGTGTGTGGTCATAAGGGCTCCGGGCTGTGACCTCATAGAGCCCAGCCCCGTCACAGGAGTGGAGAGGTCATGAGTCCGTGGCAGTGGGCGAGGGTGTGGGTGTGGCTGGTTGGGCTGGGGGCCGTGGAAGCAGGTGGGGAGTGGTGCTGGGAGCCGTGGGAAGGGGGAAAGCTTGGGGGGAGGGGGTCAGTGCCCCCTCAGGGGCTGGGAGGCCAAGCTTCGGCCTTCCTCTCTGTTCCCCACACTCTCTCCCACCCACCCCCTCCAGCGTGGGCCTTCTGGTGGAGTTCAGCTGAGCGTTGGGAAGTTCCTGGGACAGAATTGAGCCCCTCTATCGCCACTCGAAGGCCTTGTGGCCTGGCAGGCCCTGGGTCTGCCTCTGCCGCTTGGGGTGGGCGGGGGTCTGCGGGGCTCTTGTCACAGACGTCGCTGTGGTCCGCAGCACCCACCCCGGAGGGCGCCAAGACCTGGGCCCTGGGAGCAGAGTCTCCGCGCTTCCTGGACAGACCTGACTTTTTTGATTACCCGGACTCCGACCCAGCCAGGAGCCTGGCCGTGGCCCGGTTTATCGGCGAGAAACCCGTCATCTTTGTGAAGTCAGGTGGGGAGCAGCCTGAGAGGGGCCGCCTCCGTGTCGGAGCCTGGAGGCCGACCTCGGAAAAGAACCCCCGGCCGACGCCCCCTGCCTTGGTCCAAAAGGTCCAAACCCCAAACCTCTTTCCATCACATCCCTGGTGAGCATTCTGGTGGGCGGGCTTCTCCTTCTTCCCTTTTCCAGTTTCTGGCCAACACATGTAAAGGTGGCCCTCACCCCCCCCAAATGATGTAAGCCTTTCCTGGGGGAAGGCTCGTTGAGTCTGTAGCCAGTTCCAGGGTAGGATAAGTAAACTTCTGTATTCTATTATATATATTTTTTTCTCTTCGTTAAATTATATACAAAGA
>NW_005871528.1:547101-547790 GCF_000147115.1 Myotis lucifugus | reverse complement strand
GGGAAGGCGGGGGAGAGCAGCCACCGCCCCCGACAGACGAGTGAGAATGTGGGTGAATAAATAGGACCTCAGGCTGGCCCCCTGGAGAAGGAGCTGCGGGCCGCCCGCCCTGAGCCGGCCCCTTCCGAGCAGGGAGCTGGGAGGAGCTGCAGCAGGGCCTCCCCCACCTTCTAGTTCCTGGTCCCCTTGAGCCTCCATCAGCCTCCCCCCCCGCCCTCCAGCCTTACAAGGAGGGGAAGGGGCGCCCCTTCCGCTGCCCTCCGCTCTCCAGGGCCCCGGGCTGTGGTCAGAGACAGGTCTGCGGGCGGGGCCGCGGGACCAGGCCCTCTCCCCGCCCCTCCACCCGCCCTGCCCCGGGCCCTGCGGGCCTGCACCCACCCCTCGGAGTCCATCGTCCGTCCCGGGCGGCCAGGCTCCCGGCTCCACACCCCTCGCAGCAGCCCCAGAGCCTCGTCCCCGAGGGGGGTAGGGGTGGGGCTGGCGGAGGGGCGGGCAGGGTCCTCGGGCCCCGCCTCACTCGCGGGCCGGCGCGGGCGAGGGCGGCGGGGAGCTGCGCGGCCAGAAGAGGCGGCAGGCCCCGCGGCAGATGAGGAAGAACCAGTAGAGCTGCGGGGCGAGCAGCAGCGCGGCGCCCAGGTTGACGTGCGCCGGGAGGGCGAGCGGCACGGCGAGCAGCGGCAGCCCCGCGT
>NW_005871528.1:542875-546914 GCF_000147115.1 Myotis lucifugus | reverse complement strand
CGCTGCCCTGTAGAGACCCCTGGCGGTCCCTGGGGAGCGCCTGCCCGCCCCGCCCCCGCCCCCCGCAGGCTCCTGCACCCTCAGGTCCGCTCACCTGGATGAGGATCTTGCCCAGGCAGACGAAGGGCGTGCTGACCTCGGCCATCAGCAAGCAGCCTAGAAAGTAGTCGCCTTTGCCCTGACGCCACACCTGAGCGGAGAGGGAGGAAGCGGGCCTCGCCCTGGGCGCGTGGGCAGCACCTGCTCTCCTGCTCTCCCTCCACCACCTTCCGGAGCAGTGGTTCTCAACCTTCCTAATGCCGCGACCCTCTAATACAGTTCCTCATGTTGTGGTGACCCCCCATTTCATCGTTACAAATGGAACATAATTAAAGCATAGTGATTAATCACAAAAACAATATGTGATTATATATGTGTTTTCCGATGGTCTTAGGCGACCCCTGTGAAAGGGTCGTTCGACCCCCAGGTTGAGAACCGCTGTTCCAGAGGCTTCATTCTGAGCCTGCACCTGCCCTCACTGTACCCAGCAGTCTTGGCGGCAGGATGGTGTGCGGTGTGTTCCGCACGAGGAAACTGAGGCTCAGACACAGGCAGCAGCAGCAGCGCCAAGCCCCTCCTGCGGCCTGGGGCTGGGCCGGTGCTCCCTACACCTCCTTGGGGCCTCCCCCGGGGCCCCCAGGCTCCCCACAGCGCGGCAGGCCGGGACTCACCACCGACAGCGGGAAGCACACCAGCACCATGACGGCGTGGTGCAGCACCATGAGGAACTCCTTGTGCAGGTAGCCGCGCGCCACGGCCCAGGTGCTGCCGGGGGCCCGGGCCTCGCCTTCGTCCCCTCCGTGCCCCTTGACCTGGTGCTTGTGCCAGTGGCAGAGAAACATGGCGTAGATGTCGTAGATGAAGTAGGGCACTGCGAACTGTGTGTAGGCGGAGGAAAGCCAGTGTCTGTTGGGCAGAGAGAGGAGGAGGTGTCAGGAGGAAAGGGCACAGACGCCGCTGCGGGCGGGCGCCAGGGTTGGTGCTGGACGCAGCCTGGGCCCCAGACCTCAATGCCCCTCACACCCCTGAGGCGGGAGTGGACACTCAAGCTGCAGGATGGAACCCAGGTCAGAGGGCGGAACACAGCAGTGGTTAGATTCAAGCCCAGACTGACTTCAAAACCCATCGATTTTCCCATATTCATTCATTCATTCATTCATTCGTTCATCTCTCTCTGCAATATGATGGGAGAAAAAGGGAAAGAGATAAAGAGCAGAGGTAGAGCCGAAACCGGTTTGGCTCAATGGATAGTGTCGGCCTGCAGACTGAAGGGTCCCGGGTTCGGTTCCAGTCAAGGGCATGTAGCTGGGTTGCGGGCACATCCCCAGTGGGAGATGTGCAGGAGGCAGCTGATCGATGTTTCTCTCTCATCAATGTTTCTGACTCTCTATCTCTCTCCCTTCCTCTCTGTAAAAAATCAATAAAATATATTTTAAAAAAAGAAAGAACAGAGGTAGAGAGAAAACAAACTCAGCAGATATGAAAGGCATCGGCGCTGAGGGCACACCAGGTGAGTGGTGGGAGAGACCGTATTGGCGAACGCCGACCAGTGATTCCACGCAGGCACCGTGCTAATACGCTCAGCCTTTCACATGCACGTATTTCCTCCCTGACAAAAACCCCCTGAAAGGGCTGTATGGTTACCCCTCCGTTTCACAAATGGAAACTGGGGGCGAGGTGACCTGGCTCCGTAGGCCTCACTCTCAGCCGCTGCTGCCTGGGAGGCTGGAAACAAGCCTGGGAGGAGGCCCCTGGCGCTGTCCGTGCCACTTGCTGCTCCCGAGTGTGGCCTGACGTCTCGTCCTCCCAGGTACAGCCAAGCATTACGGAGGAAACGCTGAGCCAGAGGAGCCGAGAGCAGAGAGAGTTCTATGTACTTGGAGAGTAAACAAAAATGAAAAGTGCCTAATATGCAACTCTGCGTTCTTCTGCTGGAGCCAGTCCATCCAGCCCTGCCTCGGAAGTCCTCCGGTGCCGCGGCAGGTCCGAGGCGGGGTGGGAGGTCAGGGGGAGCTGGCCCAGCTAAGTGGAGGGACAAAGCAACATCAGCCAAGAAAAGACACAGAAAGGGGCTGAGGCCAGATGTGGGCGCTGCTGCAGGGCAAGGGAGTGAGGCCTGGAAGTGGACTGGGGGTCGCTGGGGGTGGGCTCGTGCTGGGAGCAGAATGTAAGCCCTGGGGGAGCGAGATCTGGGGGAGGCCGGCCCGGAAGGGAGCAGGCGGCCCGTGCCAGCGGGGTCATTCAGGGAACGAGCAGCTGAGACCCAGGCGGGAGCGGGACCAGGAGGGAGAGAGAAGGAGCAGCTTAGCGACGAGGGCAGAATGTGGAGAGGCGTCCGGCAGCCTGAGAGCCATTAGAGCGGGAATGGCCAGGAGAACCGGCTGCAGGGACATGGTAGGCGGTGGGACCACGGGCGTTTAGGGGAACTAAGACCGCCCACCAGTCCCTGGGCAGCAATATGAAGGGTGACACCCGGACCCACCCTCTCAGCAATGAGGTGCTAGAACCCCAGAACAACTATGGCCTCTAGATTAGCTCTGATCCTCCTCTTCTACCTGAGGATTAAAAGGGGAGGGAGGAGAGCCGAGCTAGGCAGGGAGGAGAGGTAAGAGGAAGGTGACCTCTGTTTGGAGGGGCGGGGAGGAAATGTGTGGGGATCCAGGCTCCTTTTGGACTTAGGGATGGAGAAGAGGGGGCGAGGGCAAGAAGAAGCGCAGTCACATGGGTGGAGTCTGAAGAAAGAGTTCAGTATCCAGTATCTGTGAGCCAGGACTGCTCTAGGCATTTAACACACAACTCAACTCCTCCCAGCTGCCTTTCCACGCTGGGATGTACCCCAATCCACAGATGAGGGGACTCATCTGCAGGGAAAGATGGGGCACCTCCAGTTCAGGCTCATCCAGACAATGTCCCTGGGGCTCGACAGCCACCATAGAGAGGAGGCGGGGCCCGAAGTGAAGCGTGGGGGCCTGGTTCAGCACCTTACAAGGTATTCTTGGGCAGACCGTGGGTCACCCTAGAGCTGGCCTGTCAGCACCAAGGACAGGGGCCCTCTGTTTCCCAACTGTGGCCCCACCTCTCAGGGCCTGGGTTTTGGCAAGCACCAGGGCCCTGCAGCAGCTACCGGTGCCAAATTTTGACCCTCTGCACACACACACACACACACACACACACACACACACACACACAGCACTAGTGGCCTTGTTTTTGTCATCTCTCTTCTCTCCCCTGTGCATAAAGCTGGGGCTGGATCCCTGGAATCTGGGAGGAGGTGAGGGGTGAGCCCAGCATGAAGAAGAAGGCACCCCAGTTAGCCGCTGGTTGGAAATAGGGTCTGAAGGGTGTAGGGTGGGAGGAGGTAGGGGAGGACCTATGATAAAGAGGCTGGGAGGCCCAGGAGCTGCTTCTAGAATCCTGTTTGATCCCTATTCCTCCTCCGGCCGGTTCTGACCTTTAAGAACAGGACGTGGATAAATTTATCCCTGGGTGTTGAGTTGCAGCTACTGCAGTTAACTTGCTCAGGCCCAAGGGAAGGGCTTGGGGACCACTGCAGGAGTCCCCTAGAAGACCTCAGGGGCCGCACACACACACAAGGTGCTGGAACCTGGGCACAGGGGGGCTCATGGCACTTACTGGTCATCGATGATGTGCTTGCAGGAGGTGGAGACGATGTAGCCAGCTGTGGAGGCCATGACGGCTTGGACAGAGGACACCAGCCTAGGGAGGGAGCGGGAGCAGTGGTAGAGGAAGGAGACACACCCCTTGGCTTCTCCTCTTTACTGTCCAGTTACGATGCTTTGGACTTGGTTACTTCTCAGGTCCCTCCCTGCCCGTCTTTTCCCAAAGCTGCCTGTCCCAGGGCTCGGCGCCACCACCTCAGCTCCTGCGTTTGCCCAGCTGCCACTCCTCAGTTCCTGCCGTTCCCGGCTGCCGGCTCCCTTCCCTGCACTGTGAACACTGAGTTGTCTTCCTCCCAGGACACCAGGGAGGTCATTCTGGG
>NW_005871528.1:532293-533996 GCF_000147115.1 Myotis lucifugus | reverse complement strand
CAGGCTCTTCCATTCCTAGAATGTTGGTGAGCCAATCTCTGTGAGCCTCAATTCTTCCTATGAAGCTGGGAAAATAAAAATACCAGCTCAGTAAATGCTACCTATGTAACATTTACTAGGGGCCAAACACTGTCATTTCCTCAAAACAGCATTGAGGGTAAGGATTATTATTGTGCCCTTTGTACAGATGAAAAAACAGAGGCATGGAGAGGTTTGGTACCTTATCGTGGTTAAACTGTCAGGAAGTGAGCGAGGCAGGGTTTTTCCCCATTCCACCAATACATAGAGAATGTATTGGTCTCTATAATGTTAAGCAGATGTAGAAAACTCATAAATTCATTTTTCTATAGGGTCTGAAAAATTAAATAAAAAGAAACAAAACACCATTGAATACAATTTGGACATATCAGTCACATTTTCATAGCTTATTTCTGTTAATGGTTCTTCCTTCCGTAGCTATTCCCTTTTTCCTCCTCTGGATAGTCTTCTGAAAATTAAAGGTTAAAATAAGATTGTTGAAGATGACGCCCCTGGTTGCCTAACCAGTATCCATTCTCATCGTCTTTCTTATTTTGTTGGGGAATAAATGTACCTATTTTTTAAAAAACTATATTTCCCAGCTTCCTTTGCAGTTAGAGGCCTGGCCAATATGATGCAAGCAAAAGTCATTATGTGGGATTATGAGGAGAGCTTTTTGAAAAGGAGTAAATGCAATGCAGTCACAAAGAACTAACTATAGGTGGTGCTTAAACTGAGGTTTGAGACCAGGCATGGCCTGAAGTTTGCGCTGTTATCTTCCCAGCTCCTTGCAGGCTCATTGTGAGGATGAAATAGAAATAGTGTGTATAAACTACTTTCACAGGCCTGTTAGCTACTATTATTATGAGCACTGCCGTACACAAGGCACTGAAATACTAATATGCTTTGCAGACATTCTCCCATTTTTTTAAATAATATTTTTTGTTGATTTCAGAGAGGGAGGAAGAGGGAGAGAGAGATAGAAACATCAATAATGAGAGAGAATCACTGACCAAGCTGCCTCCTGCACGCCCCCTACTGGGGATTGAGCCCGGAACCTGGCATGTGCCCTGATCGGGAATTGAACTGTGACCTCCTGGTTCATAGGTCGATGCTTAACCACTGAGACACTCGGGCTGGGCGACATTCTCTCGTTTAAGGATCATTACAATCTTACAAATAATCTCCCCATTTTAAAGCTGGGAAAACCGAGGCTCTGGGAAGTGAAATGACTTGCCCCCGGCTGCAGAGCTAGGACTCAGGGTCGACATGACTGCTGCCTTCTAAGTTGGGAGAAGAGAGGAGAGGAAGAAAGGGGGGAGCAGCGGAAGGGGTGAAGAGCAGCACGCGGGAGACATTCCGCTCGCCCTCGGGTGCTAAGGGACAGCCGTTCCCCGCTAACCTGAGGCTTACCCTGGAAGAGAAAGCAAGAAAGGGAAGACTCCTGGGCCATGAGCTGGTAAGGTCAGGCCCCAGTTCCGTTAGAATCTGGACTCTCCTACGTTTCCTTCCTTCGTTAGTAATTTCTTCTAACAGCCCAAGGCTGCGTGGTCCTGTCTAAGAGATAAAGGATCGGGGAGAAGAAGAAAGTTGTTCAGAGCACTGGCTTTTAACTTTTTTAACCGTAACCACCAAGAGATACATTTTACTTCCTGACTCAGCACAGGCACACACATGCGAACTGA
>NW_005871528.1:528688-530178 GCF_000147115.1 Myotis lucifugus | reverse complement strand
AGGGCACATGCCCTGGTTGTGGGCTTGATCCCAGTGGGGAGCGTGCAGGAGGCAGCCGATCAATGATTCTCTCTCACCATTGATGTTTCTATCTCTCTCTCCCCCTCCCTTCCTCTCTGAAATCAGTAAGAATATATTTTTTAAGAGTTGTCATTGTTATATATTTTTAAATATTTTTTATTGATTTTTTTATAGAGAGGAAGGGAGAGGGATAGAGAGTTAGAAACATCGATGAGAGAGAAACATCGATCAGCTGCCTCCTGCACACCCCCTACTGGGGATGTGTCTGCAACCAAGGTACATGCCCTTGACCGGAATCGAACCTGGGACCCTTCAGTCTGCAGGCCCACACTCTATCCACTGAGCCAAACTGGTTAGGGCTGTTATATTTTTAAATGAGCCCTTGTTCTATGCCAGACACTCTGCCTGCATTTCCTTTCATGGTCACAATAAGCCCTGACAGTCTCCATGCACTCCCTGATGAGGAAGACGGAGGCTTACTGACCTCGGTGGACTTGCCCAAGGTCACACAGAGGCACAGAATTGAAATCTAGATCCTCCCACTTCTAAAATCCCTTCTCCACTGCGTCAGAATTCTTTCCATCTAGATTCTAGAAAATGAAAAAAAAGAAAGAGAGAAAAAAAAAAGGCGTGCGCCCCCCGGGTGCACTGTCAGGATTAAATAAGACGAAGTCTGCGGAGAGGCCTGTGCTGATGCCTGCTCAGCTCAGCCCAGCTCAGCTTCTCGTCCCCCGGGGCCATTTCCCAAGCACAGGACTCCGTTCTCGTAATGAGGCGGCTGCTGAACCTCCTCTCAGACTCCGGGAGGCAATGTGTCTGATGCCCACAGAGGGGCTGGAGGCGTGAGATCCAATCAGAGCTGCCGGGTTCCCTTTGCACAGCCAGCCCAGGCCTGCCAGGCTTCTTCCATCTCTGCTTCCTCTGCGTCTCGGGGCTCCCACCCACCCCACCATTGGGAGGACATACCCCTTTCTCGCTTTCCCAGGGGCAGTGCCAAACCACCCGTGATGACAGCTGACTTCTCCAGCTTTGAACTGTAGGTAGAGGGAGCACGGATGGTTAGCCAACTATTGCGAAGCCAGTTTCTTCCGGCCGCCAACAAATGGTGTGGTGTGGGAAGGAGTGGAGCCCTGGCAAAGGGGGTGCGTGCATCACTCCTGCTATTGGCTTGGCGCTGTCCGCCCTCCTGCATAATGCACGAGCCCACGGGAGGAACAGAATACCCGCAGCCGTGCGCCCGGCCACTGCAGCCCATACAAGTGTCCCGGGGCCCTGCCAAGGCTCACATCTCGGCGTTGGCAGGAGCTGAGGAGGAGGAGGGAGTATGTGTTACCTGAGGCCTTTCTGGGGCTGGCCTCCACTTGGGCCTCGGGATCCTGCAAAGAAGATAGGGGCCGACGAGAAGACAGCCTGGAGAAGGCAATCTGGCCCCGGCCGGCGTGGCTCAGTGGTTGAGCGTTAACCTATGA
>NW_005871528.1:520040-522294 GCF_000147115.1 Myotis lucifugus | reverse complement strand
AAGCTTTTAATACCCTCTTCTCTGAAGTGAGGGCAGGGGAGCCTCTCTCAGCCACCAATTTTGTGCGCAGAATGACAGCAGGGTCCTCCAAAATCCCACAGAGCTGACTTCATCCCCAGACTGGGACTCCCCAGAGACACCCCAAAGCACACCCTCATCAAACACAGCGAAACCACTTTGCTCTCTGTCCCTTCCACCATGACACTTCTAGCCTCCTCCTTGGGAGCCAATTCTAGTGGCAGGAGCTCCAGCCCAATTCAGCCCCCTCTACCTGGAGACACTAGGTCCGTTCCCCTCACAGGAGCCCCTAGTGATATCTGATAGCACCAGTCATCCGGCACCGCACCCCGAAACCTCAGCTGTTCAAAAGGTCATTCCCCTATTCCTGGCCTGGCCCAGTGTCTGATCTGTGCAACTGTGACTGTCACTAGCTCTGCCTTAGGACTCAAGATGCCAGTTTTCTGTCACACACCCTGGGCGTGTGCTGCCCCAGCCACTTGGCCTGACTCCACTTACTGCCTGAAGCAGCCTCAGATCATCTCTGCCCCAGGACAGGAGAGGAGTCGGCTGGAGACGGCTGCTCCCCCTTCCTGTCTCTAGGACATGCTGTTCTTCTCCCCAAGAGGCAGGCCTTCTGTTTCCCTGGGAACCGAGAAGCCTCTTCTTTCTCCGCTGCCTGCAGAGGGAGAAATTATGTGCTTTGGTTTATCCATTCATCCCACAGCCATCGCTGAGCATGAGTCCCCATGCCAGCTCCGCGGAGACGTGAGATGAACAGTCCCTGTCCTGGCAAACCCAGAGAGGAGCTGATGTTCCCGACCTGGGAGGCAGTGGGTCGAGGGGGGTCTAAGGACGGGGAGCAGGCAGGCCAGGTCTCTCCCAGCAGCAGCCCCCAGATGCATTCCTTTGGGCAATCACTCCCCTCTCTGAGCCTCCATTTCCTCTTTTGTAAAGAGGCTCCTCTACTCAAGGTTCTGACAATTAGGAGATATAACTTTTTGAGACATGAAACAATTTAAATATGCAAATTACCATTATTAAAGGTTTTAAAACTCATTCATGAATGCAGTCTGCCTTGCACAGAGTAGGTGCTCAGAGATGAGGAGATCCTGCAGTTTGGTCTCATGCCAGGAAGAAATCCACAAAACCAACAAGTTATTTTCATTATTTCCCTGTCTACTGACTTTCAGTTGCACTGGGCCACAAAAATGTAGAACCACCATTGAGCTGAACACGGGGACACCCGAATGCTAGCCTGGGACCAGGCCAGTAGCTCTCTGGTCCTCAGTCTCCTCGCCTATAAAATGGGGAGAACGAGAGAACCCCCTGAATAGTTTCTTCCAGCTCAGTTGTTTGGAACATTGCCTCCTTGCTGATTTCTCAACAGCACGGATTTGATTTGTTCCCAGGGATGGTGGATGGTACTCTCTGTTCCACTGGGCAAATGGACTTTCCAGGCCTGCTTCCTTCTCCCCTGAGGGACACAGCCGCAGGCTCTGGTCCCCCTTCCTCCTGCCCACCTCCTTCACTCCCTTCTCCTCTCCCTCAGGGCTGGGCCCCTCGCTGCCCTCGTTGCTGCCCACTCTGCGACTGTGCCTGTGCGTGCCAACTGCCTGACTGCCAGAGCCTCAACTGCCTCTGCTTCGAGATCAAGCTCCGATGAGGACCCAAGTCCCTGCCCTTGGGGGAGTGGTCAGCCCCCAGGGCCCACATGCCCTCTTCCCTGAGGGGCCTCGGGCCACTGGAACCACGGATGGGCTGCCTGGCTCACTGGCCTGGGAACCAGCAGTGGAGAACTTGGCTCTCAACAGAGCAAGACCTGGGGAGCCATTGGCCGGCTAGACTGCAGTTCCCGCACAGGGACAACGAAAGAGGGGCCGGAGCCCCGCAGGTGCCCGGCCCTCCTCTTCCCCTCCCCAGTAAACGCATGCTAACCACGGGCGGAACTTGGACCTAAGTGTCAGGATATAGGGTACCCTGGCGTGCCCAGTCCATGGGCTCTTGGTTGTTTTGGGGTGTGGGTATAGCACCTGCAGCTGCACTCCCTCTAAAGAAATGGGCCCCAGAGAATCCTAGCCGCTGCCATCGGAGCCCAGGTGGGGGAGGGGGTCAGAGGAGGAGGCAGGGGAGGCCACATGATCGGAGTCCCCTTTCCCCTTCTCCCCACAGAGCCCCGCCCAGAGATCTATTTCCCTTTTGAGGGCCTGAGTCTGGATTTCCAAGGAAGAAATTCCCTCTGAGTTACGGGTGAGTG